>NC_045796.1:59673723-59974474 GCF_009873245.2 Balaenoptera musculus | reverse complement strand
CTCCCAGTCTGAATTTCTTCCCCTGTAAAATTGGCGACCCTGTTGTTGTACCAAACTGCTGAGTAAGGTAATTTATAGGTGATGTAGATGTTTCATTTCTAAAATAAGGAAAAATATTTTACTTTGACATAATTGGTTATTTTTAAACTTCTCAGGATGCCAACCTAACGTGTGAGCAGCTGTTGAAACACATAATAAATATATGGCTTAAAACCTAATTTTATCACTGATTTTTACTTGTAATTCATTACTTTATTTTCATCCCACCTCTAAAAATAGCTCTCCCATACACCAAGTGGTAGAGGAAATCCGGGAAAATATAACTAATTTTAATAACAACATTAATAACAAGAGCCTTCCCAGTCATACTTTTACTATATACAGAAAAACAACTGATGTCATTTTGCTCACCTTGCAATTTTTAAATCTTCTTTTCCTTATTTTTTTCACTAAGTACATCAGACCAGAGGCCCTGGCACCACATGTGTCCCCTCTGTAGTCCTGGAAAGTGTCCTTTACACCTTGACAGCTTTATCACCTGCAGTCAGCCTTTTCCATAAGCCAGGCAGGCATGTTATTGGAAGCTGGTGCGGCGGCTCCTTGCACGCGTTTATTGCTCTTCTCATCTTTGTCTACAAAGGAGGAGGCTCTTTTATGGCTGTGGGGATAATTGATTCACTAGACTTTCCTCGGGTCTTTCAAAAAGCTTCTCACCTTATCACTTATTACAATTGTAAGCTTCTCTCGCAATTCAAGAAGTAGGGTAATTTTCCAGACTTGGGGAAGGCTTCCCTTCTCTCACTTTTTTATGCTGGCTTCTCTTAACTAATAACCTGCACCATGGAATCTCCATTCCTGCCGTCACTCATTACCACTTTGGCGATTAAATTCATCACATGGGCCTCCCTCTCCCAGTTTCCCCAAGTGCTCTTCTAGAGCATGTTTCATCTAATTCAGAAATCAGCTGCTGACCTTTTTTAAAGAAAAAAAAAATTAAAAATACATATTTGCTCCTCATAATCAACTTTTCTTACCCATGGAGAACTCACTCCATTTATTTAAGGACATAACAAAGTTTATTCCAAGTCATCTCGGTCTTGTTCATTACAGTATCCCCAGCAACAAGCTGGGCCTGGCACATACGGGTCCTCAAAAGTACTTGTTGAATTGATAAATAATAGAAATAATCAATCTTAAATTTCTATATACCATGTTCCAGATTGTTCTTCTCAGCCTTTATATTCTATGGCACAAACACCCCTGGTATCCAGTATTAGATAAAAATATCAACCACAGCAAAGGAAGTAGAAATTTCCATCAATATCTTTCTTAAAACAAGAGAAACAGAAAATGGTTCACCAAAGGTCCAGTTGGCTAGGACATTACATTTGTATGTTCACTAAATGTAGCATAGCCATTTCCTTTGCTTTAAGTGAAACAAAGAGGGTCAGGAATCCTTGGTCCATCCCTATCACCCCCAGTCTGTTAAGCTAAGATAACTCTTAGATAATGAATCACTCTCTGGTCATAACTTTTGAGCCACTAGATGTAGATATAGAATACAGGTGTAGAATATAGACTGTTCTTTTCATTTCACATTTTGTAATGCAATATCTCTAATACCTGGGTTATTCATGGAAGTACATAGATGGCTTAATACACAAAATGTTGTTTATATGTGCAAATTATACCAACTGAGAAAGAATCCGTAGCTCTAATCAGCTTCTCAAATAAGTCAGTGACCCAAAAAAGTTCCGATCTAAATGTAATAGTGAAATCTAGCTATACCTGGTTGTTCTCCTTGATGCGGCCCTGCCTAAGGTAGCTTGAAAAGAACTGACAGGGAATAGCATTTCTCGCTTTTCTGGGAATTCTATAATCTGGAAGTCTAGAAGCATCATAGACTCAAGATGTTAACTAACTTAAACTATTCACCAAAAACTGTGCTCTGGAAGACTAGGTGCAAAAAATTATGAATCCAAGTCAATCAGGTTAAAAAAACGACCTTTCTAAGATGAGATTTAATCTATACTGAAAAATTCTGCCCAAAGTGCCAAACTCTGCTGGGTATTGCATACAACACGCAAAATGTGGGATCATATAAGTAGAAAACCACATCTATATCCATACAATGGAATATTACTCAGTTACAACAGGGAATAACTTGCTGATACATGCTACAACATGGATGAACCTTGAAAACATTATACTAAGTGAAAGAATCCAGTCACAAAAGACCACATATTTTATGATTCCATTTATACAAAATGTCCAGAATAGGCAAATCCATACAGACAAAAAGTAGATTGGTAGTTGCCTAGGGCTGAAGTGTTGAGGGGAAATGGGAAGTGACTGCCAATGGATATGTGGTTTCTTTTGGGAAGATGAAAATATTCTAAAATTGACTGTGGTGACAGTTACACAATCCTGGGAACATACTAAAAAACACTGAATTGTACATTTTAGATAGGTGAATCATGTGATATGTTAATTGTATCTCAATAAAGCTGTTAAAGAATAAAAAAGAATAAGCTTTCTCCATATCAGAAAAAAGAAATAGAAAACCACATCAAAAAGTCAAAAGCAGAAAGCATAGTATGGTGTGTATGAGGCATGCATTTCAGTCCATGCTGATGGCACAGGGTGGAATTGTCATAGGATCTGCTGGAAATCAAATGACTGTCCAAGAACAGTGGGGAAAGGATATGTCAATGTAAAAATTCAAGTAATGCAGGAGAACTGAATGTCCAGAAAACAAAAGCCAGTAGATCCATACTCAGGAATGGTAGTCCTTTTTGAGTAAATATAGGTAAGCTCTTCTCATAGGCACCCTGAACTACTTCCTCCTTCCAAATGGTGTGAGTTTGTCTCTGCAACCCACAGATGTTGCAGAAATTCATTTCATCTTACTCTTTACAGCCTGGATCACCGTACTCTCTCACTCAAGGTAGAGGAAATGTGTACAATGCTTCTTCCCCCATCCCTCACCATTGGACAGCTTCCAAGGAAAGCACTTGCTTTGCCTGGGATTGAAACCTATCTTTTTCATGTACATGTTCCCAGCCAAGACGTGCTTCTTAAGAAATATATTACATATAAAGATTGGGGAAGCTCAGAACCAAGCTTCCAAACTTTTTTTTAAATCTAAAACAACAGAGAGTAGATTGCCCATGCTTTTTACTCCATATCAGGATATATGTATAACACAGTTTCTCCAAATAGAGTATATTTTTAAAAATAAAAGCTCAGAGGTGAAGACTTTTCTCTCTAAACAAACACAGGAAACTAAGTACAAAATGCAGTATCTCTTCCAGCAAAAAAAATCCTAGGTGTCACATTGGAAGATGGAGAGCAAGAGCTGAAGAGAATGAGATATAGCACAAGTACTTTTTGATTTGCAGGATGGAAGGCAGGTGGAAAGAAATTTGGGTGTGTAGCACTGAAATGGTCATCACTGAAAAAGTGAGAACTTAAGGAACTAGTATTTGGATAATTAGCCCAAACAAAGTATTTCCTGAGTAGAATGAGGTTTTACATTTTCAATTACCCAGAAAATTGCCTTAAATTTCCATTTCATGCTACAAATATAGATACGGGCAAAGCTATTTACTGATGGGGGTGGGGGAGAGGGAGGGAGAAAAGTGAATTAAGAGTGAACTGAGAATGCGAAAGTTTCTAACAGCTTTAAACAATCATTCTGCATAACTTAACGTTGGGGGTATAATTTTATAAGTGGAATATTTCAATAGCATCCGTAAAATTCAGGAAAAAAAAAATAAAGGTGAGTATTAAAAAATAAAGCTAACCAGGTATCATTTCATTTTATATAAAATGGAGATTGCGTTCCCAGCTGGTCTGAAGTTAAGACAGCTATTTCCATTTACTATGCCCCTTAAAGCAGTTTTAAAAGTATCAGCCTCACTGCTCAACTGCAAAATGCCTGCTAGTTTTTGAAGGAGTGCTTTGGAGGGTGAGAAAGATTCAACTCTAAAATGGCTAAAAGACAGTTTTATGAATCTCACTGTGTCTACAGGATGAAGTATTCAGGCCGTTATCATGTGCTTATATTTCCAGGATATGAACAGGCAGCTCCTGACTCCGTACTGATGACTGGTTACTATGCTGGCACCTTTTGTGCCACACAATAGGTAACACATCTGCAAAACTGCTCTCAGAAGCAGGAAAGGCAGCTGTTAAAATTACACTCTTCCTGCATTAAAACCACCCCCAGTCGTGAGCCTTGCAAGTACCATTAAGAAGTCATCTTACCTGATCCCTGTTGATGAGCTTTATATATATACATGTAGTCTTCTGAAAATATCATCAAGTCATGTTGCCAGGCTTCTATTATTAGCAAGGATTCCACCTCTTGTGAAGCAACAGAAACCAAACCATTACAGCTTATAGACCCCCTAATTCCCACATTAGGCAACCAGTCTCCCATTGGGTTGCAAAAGGCTGAAATTTGCATGCATATAGAGTTTAACCAGAAACATTCATTTCAGTAGAAGAGGACATCTCAAGGTGGCAAAAATCAAAAGTTTTCCATTCCCAACCCATTTGCCTCTTGTACAAAGTCGGTCTCCCTAGCCCACTACCCAGCAGCCCACCAGAATCATGAGGGTCCATCCGGATTATGCTTAATATTACCCTCAGGAATTGGGCACCTCACTTTTTCCCAGAGGATGAACTTTCAGAGCAGGAGGTTCTCTGTAATGAAACCAGAGTCCTTGATTAAGAGCAAGGATTCAGCAAAACCTTCGTGGAAATCTCTGCCTGTTTCCTACGAGGCTGGAGGCCCAGAAAGCCACATTCATGAAATGGTGGTCCAAGAATTCTCTCACATTTTTATTTAAAATCTGGATTTGCTTTCTGGGGCTGCTGTAACAAATTGCCATGCATTGGGTGGCTTAAAACAACAGAAGTTTCCAGAAAGTTCCAGAGGACAGAAGTCAGAAATCAAGTCTCCAAGGAGAATTTGTTCTTTGCATCTCCCAGCTTCCGGTGGCTACCAGCATTCCTTGACTTGTGGCCACATCTTTCTAATCTCTGCCTCCATGGTCACAGCCCTTCTTCTGTCTGTCCTATCTCCCTTTGCCTCTCTCCTATAAGGACATTTGTGGTGGCACTGTAGGACTAACTCAGATAATCCAGGATAATCTCCTCATCTCAAGATTCTTACCACAAACATCTGCAAAGACCCTTTTTCCAAATAAGGTACAAATTCCAGGGATTCGAATTTGATAGCAATACCCGATGCCTTAATCCTTGAGTAGCCACAGGTTTTGAAAGTGCAATTGGTATGATTGACACAAGGCTGTTGGTTTATTTAACAGTTTCGTCTAATCTGTGCCAAAAAGTTTGGGCTTTTTTGGTGCATTGGTGCTAGAAGACGTGAAGACATCTGGCCTTCCCTGTCTTCCCTTTAATCCTGCCACTCACTTTTATCCTCTCTCCCATCACCATCTCTTTGCCCAGCACACTGACTTTGCTCTGTTACCAAGAAGGGGAATATGTACAGTGCTTCATCTCTTTATTTCACTTGTCTCCTTTTAAAGTGAGTAGGCAAGAAGAGGAAGCATGGTTCACAGAATCCTTAGGCCGCAATGATTTAGCTTTACTCTCAATCCACTGCCTTCAGGAACAAAAAAGGTTTTTTTGTGTGCCATAGTCTGTTCCCTCTTTGTCTCCTTTCTTCTTTATTCTCAGATGAACTTGGCTAACAAAATGTTGCTGCCCTGCTATTTGAGCCCATTGCTCTGCCAGCTCCTGGCCAAGGTGAGGACTGGTACATATTGGGGCCAGGAGACAATTTAAGGCTACATCTCCCCCCAGAAAATCCCCGGTAGGGAATAAACACTAAAGGATAGTGTCCACATTTGGTCATCTCCCAAAACCTGTGACCACCTGAAATTTGAATTCAGGGTCTAGCCTTGCTTGCTAACACCCACTCTGCAATAAAAAGGCAGGAAGTGCAGTACAACAGCCCGGCAGCGTGAGCACATATAACTTACCTGAATTCAACTTAATGCACGGAGCTGAGGGTACAGACAAAGAGAGAACATTCAGTCATGGGGATGTTTCCACCTGCCATTCCACTCAGTCAGCATATGTTCCAATTAGCATGAGATGGGAGACGTTAATTTCTATTTCCTCAGTTAGTTTGGCCTTGGTTTCCTGGAACCTCTCAAAGTATAAGCATCCTGCTACACTGTGCAAAATTCTAGAACTGAAAGGTACGTACTGTCATGCAACATGATCCTTAAAGGCAACCCAACCACTTTATATAAATGCATACCTAACACTTAGAAGATGATATATATATATATTGCTGTTTATGGACGTTTTCATTATTCAAGGGTAATTTTGACAATTCATAATTTTTCACTGGCTTTATAACCTCTGTTAGTTACACTTCAACTGTGACAAAAGAAGTAAAGGAACTAAATAGCTAGAAGTAAAAGATACCGTAGATGGTATCACACAGTTAAGTGTTTTTTATGAAAATCTTTATAACACCTCAGCTGCAGAAGTAGTTTTAAAGGTCATTTCATCCAGAATATAATCTGTATCAGTCAGGATAGGCTATTATGCTATAGTAATATACACCCCCGAAATCCCAATGTTTAAAAAACACATCCAGGGTTTGTCTCTGCTCATGCTACATGTCTATTGTAGGTCAGCTGTGGTTCTGCTCGGCACCATGTTCATTCAGGGCCCAGGCTGACCACACCTTGACAGTTGTATGGCAAACAGAAAAGAGACATAGCAAACCATGCCCTTTCTCTTAGAACTTCTTCCTGGAAGTGGCAGATGTCACATCTACGCACATCTCAATGGCCGAAACAAGTCATATGATCACTCTTGAGTGGGTCAAGAGATATATAATTCTCCTATAGAGAGAGGGGATTGCAATATTTAGCAAACTTCCAAAGATTCCCTTCATCATTTTCCCAAAATGGCCATCCAACCAATGCTTAGGACCTCAACACCCCTTAAAGAAGACTATTCTACTTTCAGTCAGTTATAAGTATTAGAAAAATCTACCTCCTTGGTGTTTCCACCCATTGGTCCTCATTTTGTGCTTTGTCCATGAGGACAAATTTAGTTGTTTTCCATGGGGCAGCTCCACAAAGATCAGAAACACCCAAGCCCTTCAACTATTTCTCATATAGTGTGGCATTTGATCCTTTCTTGATAATCTTATTTCCCCAACTCTTTATTCCAATAATAAATCTCTTCAGCATTCTCTCTGTCTCTAGAACTTTTGACACGTTTGGCTTCTAGCAATGTGTTTTTACCATCAAATGCACTTCACTGGGTTCAAACGCCTGTCACGATGCCTGCGGTCTCCCTCCCAATAGCCAATGAACAAGATTCAGCAGGAAGATACACGGTTATGGCACCCTAGGTATCCGTGTTCCATGGCACTGTTTGTACCTCATTAGTAAACATTTTCTTTAAATTATCTTGGATACTCATTAAATATTAGCAGCTACTTAGAACCAAAGGATAATTATGAGTTTAATGAAGCATGCACCAGCTTGCTCAAGTCTAACGTTTGTTTCTCTGCTGGGACCCCATTTTACTTTGCACTTATCCTTCAGCAAAGCTACTCAACAAAGTCACTTTGGCAATAAGAAGTATTTAATTAGATTAATGAATTTTTATCGCCTCTCCTAGGGATTAGGCTTGTTAAATCCTGGCGACCAAAGAACAACAGATTTTTTTATTACTGAATGTTTAGGGATGCACTGGTTGTGCTGCCGTGGCGGTCCTCATAAGGCAAGCTGCTCTGGGCAGTTCTACCTGGCATCCCTTGGTAGGCCAGGGATATTTGGCAGACACAATCTGTGCCTTCAGTGAAATCACAGAAATCAAAATGCAAATGAAATCAAGCACACCCCAGTCAAGGCTTTCGGCAGCTGTCTTTCTATCAGAGGCTGCTGACTTGGGGTACGCTGACAAAATCTGCCCCTCTTTCTCTATCTGCAGGTATTTGAGAGGAAAGGGAAGACCCTATAACCAGCACAGCTAGCTCTTCATGAGGGCATGCGTGTCCACGGATATTCTCCTCAGTCACTAGTGTGGCGGCTCATAATAAGTCAGGAAGGGCAAATTATTTTCAGAACAGTTGTGTTTTCAAGATGTTAAGCGATATACATATGTAAAACAATTTGGTGTCTTTCTTAAGTAATGCTTTGAATGCTGGCAATATCTTTCATCTAGCAACTTCAAAGCACTTTTTTTTGAAAACACAGACCACGTTTCTCCCCATCACATTCCTATGAGGTGTTTTCAAGTATCGACATCCCGGCTTAACACATGGAAAAACTGCGGCACAAAAGCACAGGACTGGTTAAAGTGGGTAAAAAAAAAAAAAAAAAAAAAAAATTCCATATCACAACAAAAGCACGGTTTTACGGTGACAAGACTGATGTTCTTTCAGAAGTATGTAAATCCAAACAGAATCACGGAATCCTCTCTTGGAGTTTTACAATGATGCCCCAGGAAAAGAAAAAGGAATAAGAATGGGGTCTGAAAGGAGATGGGAGACTTCCTGGGGTGATAAATTTTTGATCAGAGCAGAGAGGGGAAAACAGACCTGGAGATACTGAAAGTCAGCTTCATGGCAGTTCAGAGGAAAATTCAAACTAAAATATAAAGAACGATATTCCTAAATTTAGTCAATTTGTAAACATTTAGGATTTGTTACACAACATACACATGACCATATAATTTATCACCCCAATTGGGACATTTTTGAGAGAGAAAGGCAGTGCCATTAATCATTACACTAATTGTACTTCTCTCAGTTCTTTTCAGTTAGCCTAGAAATCAGTTTTCCGGTCTTTTAAATAAGTGTTCTCATTTAAACACTGTCCAAGTGTTACAAAAACCTTAGTTTTTGATTAGGAACTAGAAGAGAAGTAAAAAAAAAAAAAAAAAAAATGAGCATGGCGAAGAGTTTGTAGGAACTACAAAAATGTATACCAGGTTGACGGCCTTTTTCTTTCCCAAGATCAGTCTCCTTTTCTAACACTTCAGGTGGAAGAAATGCTGCCTGAGAACAGACTGCACGAGGCTCACTTACAATCTAATTTCTCTCTTCTTTCCAATTATTTTTTAATAAAAAAGCCCAGTGTTCTCTGCTGCCCATCTTTAGCTGACTGCACTAAAGCAGTCACAAAGAAGGTGGCATTTAGGGACTGTCCCTCCCTGTAGACACAGGCATTTTTCACCACACTATCAATAGTTTAAGTCCATATAGAGAGAGCTGGACTAGATCCCCCTACAAAGGAAAAGTCCCCTTCCAGCACTTACCCTGGTGAAGTGGCTAATGGAAATAGTAGCATGGAGGGGGGATCTTTTGTTTTGTTCTATTTCAGGACCCAGAATAAGAACCCAAATACTTCCTCTAGACCAGTTCAGTTCAACAGAACTTTCTGAGATGATGGAAACGTTCTATATCTGCACAGTCCGATCCGATAGCCACTCACTACCCATAGCTATCGAACATTAAAATGTGTCTAGGGGACTTCCCTGGTGGCGCAGTGCTTAAGAATCCGCCTGCCAATGCAGGGGACACGGGTTCGATCCCTGGTCCGGGAAGGGATCCAGATCCACATGCTGCAGAGCAACTAAGCCCACGTGCCACAACTACTCAGCCTGTGCTCTACAGCCCGTGGTCCGCAACAAGAGAAGCCACCGCAATGAGAAGCCCGGGCACCGCAACGAAGAGTAGCCCCTGCTCACCACAACTAGAGAAAGCCCGCGCACAGCAACCAAGACCCAGTGCAGCCAATAAATAAATAGATAAATAAATTAAATTAATAAAAAATAATGAAATAAAATTAAAAGTTTAAAAAAATGCGTCTAGTGTAAAAATAAATAAATAAAATAAAATATTCTAGTGTGACTAAGGAAGGGAATGTTTAATCATATTTAGTTTTAATGAATTTAAATTAAAAGTCGCATGTGGCTAGTGGCTACCGTGTTGGACAATACAAATCTAGACACTCAAGTTTATACATAGACCATTTTGTTTTCTAGGAATCAGTAGGTGCTGCACATGTTCAAGTTTCTAACAACTAAAAACAGTTTTGCACATTGGAAACCATCTTGTCTTTAACTAGAAAAGGGGTCCAACCTTGGGTTCAGCCACCAAGAAGACAGCAGGAGTGGGGAAACTTTCCCTTGCCATGGTGACAACCCCCATCAGAGCAATGATTGAACAGTGAAGGCTCTGGGGCCAACATCCTAACCTTAAAGGACAGACTCCCAAGAGAGGAAATAAAGCAGTGTACACACACTTGGAAAGTAGAGACACGTGGATCTGTCAAAGTATGAGATGCTCATGCATGAGACTTAAGGTTATCTTTCTTTTACCTGCAGTTAAGACAGTTTAAAACAGCCGAGTGGTTGCCTTTGTGCTAATATCACTTAACATTATGTTTGAGTGACAGGTCTGATTCACCAAGGTAGCAAGATCTGTCTGGGTTTGGAGGGCTCTTCCTCCAGTGAAGACAGCTAAGTGACTACAGATTGAGAGCTCTTTTTCCGCTCCTTTTATAAACAACTCTGGTGTCAGACTGTCCCCTGCTGGGCAAAGAAGGAATTTAAAATTAGGTCCCTTAAAAAAGGACTGCCACCTCCTATTTCCTACATGAGCGCTGTATTTTACTCACGGTTCCGGAGACTTGTCACTATGAGCAGTTTGGATAAAATTACAAGGCACTGGCCTTGGTCGCATCCTTTCATTTATTCCAGATCTTGAGGCAACACAACACCACAGAGGTGACCCCACCAAGGGTAAACTTGGACTCTCTTCTGTACCTTTTGAGCGGCTTACCCTTCCTTACAGGGTTCACTGAATTTATGAGGGAATAGCACATGTTTTATGGAAAATCAAAGCTGGACAAACCGTAGGGGAGTTTAAATTAATGCAGCTCACACACCCCACACACACAAAAAATCAATTCAACCCATGGGCATCAGTTGACTAACCACCTGACATAACACTCTTCAGTCCACCAAACCATGCCACAAATGCCATTACTGGGACTATTTGGCACTAACCCATATTTGCAATATCAATACAAATGCTTTGCTGTTAAGGCATAGTTAAAGGACAAATTTCCTTTGTTCAAAAGGTGTTTCCTGAGGTCCAAAGTAAGACCAACTGAATTTCAGCACACCTCTGACCTACAGAGTCATGATATGCACTAAATTCGTTACAAACTCAGAAACAAGCACTGAATTTAACTTTTTAAACTACTTAACCCTTATTTAACTACTGTATTCTATTTTTTAGAATTTTGACATTTTCTGTACCTATTTTTCCCTCTTCCAAAATGGAGTTAAGATACAGAACTAAATATAAACTCACTTAAGTTAGGGAGAATTCACCTTATTACATCCTTACCATAGAGGAGCCACTACTAGGACTTCATCAGAATAATCACATCCGCATGTAAGGTGCTATTCAGCTCCATTTCAATGGACCTCGCCCCTGGCCTTGAAGTTATAAGCCAGATGGCACTGACCCTAGGGATAGGGACAAGGTACACTGAGGGAGAGAGAGCGGTGGTCTGGATACAGAGAGGACGTATCTCCAATTAATAAAAACTGGACGAATTTCCCATTTTATTCATCTTCCTTGACTTCAGGAAAGTGACACTTTGACAAGACCCTAGACAACAACTACAGAAACTTTACCCTCATTTAAACCAAATTTAGTTTCTGAGAAGATGACACATTGCTAGACAATGACACATCACATGCCCAGCCATTAAATCTGCTGCAGAGTCTGAACGGGACGGGCTAGGACTGAAGTCCTGCGCCACTCGTGAGGCCGCCCGTCTGCTAATGCGCCCCTGCAGCCCTGAGCTCCACACTGTCCTGGGAGGCAACTTACCTCATCCGGGCGGGGCCTGTGCTCCCGGAAGGAGGGAGGGCGAGAGGGGGAGGGGAGAGCACACGTGATAATAATAAGGCAAATGAGGAGACCAAGGCTGACCTTACAGTCATCGTCTCTCTAAAGACCAGAGAAGTCACCACAGGTGACCAATCATGCTGTAACACTATCAAACTTCGGGGAACTCAGAACCTCAGGATGGGCAGCTGTCTCCATCTTGTTCCGGCCCCTCTTGGATCTTCTCTTGTTTGGACCTTCATGGATGGACCCAGCTCTCTAAGGTCATGGGCACACACTTGTGCGTGTCCCGAATGCTTCAGTGATCCTGTTCCTCTAACAGAGCCACATAGGAGATTTTGAAACTGCAACTCAGAAGACTCCATACGCATGTAAAGGTATTTTTTTGGACATGGTCATTTTGTCACTTGGTTGTAAACTGAGTGACAGGTAATAAACTCACAAAGGAAGGCTTAGGCAACCAGGTGAGGAAAATGCAGAAATGGACCCCTTCCACGTCCAGAAATTGGCTCCTCTGCCAGTGCTAGCACAGGTAGGGTTGGGGATGAGGTGAATCTTTTCCTTTCTTCCACCTTTATCTCCTTCTGTACAAAGTGAGAATAGGAACATCTGCTTTTCTGACAAAGGTATTTTGCTCGTGCTTGAAAAATGCCTGGACGGTGCAAAGTGATAGATGTTGCTGGAGTGACAACGTGTTGCAGGAACAGACAAGCCGGGCCATGGCCGGCCTCCCACTCCCCCGGAAGTGGTGCCCTCGGGGGCTCTGCTTGGCCCCGGGCACCAGACCTGCTCACATGCCCTTCTCCCTTCTACACAAATAATCTATCACTAAAATGAGGAAGAGACATAGGTGACGGTGTGTGCCAGGAGCAAATGCTGCAGCCAGGAGGACCAGGGCCGCCGCAGTGCATAGGCAGCCTCATACACAGGACTCGGAAGGCCTGCTTGGTACGATGGAAAGGCTCACACAGTAGCGAGCTGCAACTTATTTCCCACTAAGAACTTTTCATTAATGAAGGCTTTCATCTCTCCAAATACATTAATCAAGGCTTTCATTTGTTAAAAAATAAGCCATCCAAAGAAAGAAGCATCTGGAAGAGAAAATATTGCATCTATCTCTTTAAGATCTGGGGGTGACAGTAAAGAGAGATACATTGTTAAGGTATTTCTATAGAAATTCTTAAGATAGATTTAAATTCATGAAATGAATAGATCACAGGCTAACCAATCTATTATCTTGGCCACCTTGACAATTGATATAGATCAATCTGGTTTTAGCTAGAGCTTTTAATTGGGTTTTGTTTTGTTTTTTAAGACTGTGGTTTCAGATCAGGATCATCTGAGCCACAGCTGAATTCATCCACTCTTTACTAAACTCCCTCTCTGATAACAACAACTAACATTTATTGCATGTTTAGTATATGTGCCAGGCACCATGCTAGCACTTTACATGCATTGACACATTCAGTGCCTAGGACAGCCTTGCAAGGTAGGGTTCATGATTGTCCCTAGTTTACAGATGATGAAATGAGGAACTTGGCCAGGGCTACCTAGCACATAGGGGCAGAGTCAGGACTGGATTTGCACATGGAATCCAGTTATCCATAGTACGCAAAAGTGTGTATGTGTGTGTATTCAGGTATTCAGAGCTGTGGTACTTTAGAAATGTGGGTGACCATTTCTAAAACTTCAGGAAGAAGGGACAGTCAATGTACACAGGCTGACCATCCTAACAGCCAACGCAGGTCCGGTCCATTTGGTTTTACTTACCTACATCTGGAATAATGAAAATTTAACAAGCTGAAGCTCCTTGGTACGACCCTTAGGTGTATTTGTCTGCATGCTGTATAAAACTACGTATATTTTTCATTTAGCTTATCGAATTTATTGGCATAAAGGGGTTCATAATGTTCTCTTATTACTCTTTTGATATGTGTAGGATCTGTAGTAATGTTCCCTCTTGAACTCTTATGCTTTGTCATCTTTCCTCAACCTTGGTTTGAGAATTTTGCTGTACGTTTTAAGGAATCAAATTTGGCTTTGTCTTCTATTTTATTGACTTCCACCATAAGTTAACAAGTGTTCTCAAGAACAAGCAAAGGTAACATATAATGAAAAACATCAGAGAAGTAGTTAGTTTCCTCCACAAGGAGACTGACAAAAGATGAAGAGAGAACATTGTGGGATAATGTGAATATTCTTTATAATTATTTAAATGTTGGTTTCATAGTTGCATACATTTGTCAAAATACATCATGTACACTTAAGATCTCTGTGTTTTAATGTTTATAAATTAAATCTCAAGAAAAGAAAAAACAAAACTACGTATATTAACAAAGGCTTCTTAATGCCCCACACCAGTCTTTGACAAACTCCATCCTTGAACCTGATTTAATATTGCTGGTTTCTGATTTAATACCAAAAATAATTCCAACCCAATAAATCCATTTAGAGAGGAAGACTGAGAAAAAGGGCCAGGCTGTGAGTGTGTCTTCATGCTCTGATATTACAGATAGGAGTTTAATCAGACATGACGTTTTCACTCCATTTCCGTACTCAGTGTCAACGGGACCATCTCTTTCCCTGTGACAGGGATGATGTTAATTTCTCCCGAGTCACGTGTGAAGTGACCAGGGGAAGAAACACAATCAATCCACCCCGAAATTGGTAGTGGAATGGAAATACCACAGAAGCTGCTGAGAGCTAAGGTTTGGACAACATCTATTCTGCTTGGCGCTGAGAAGAAATTGTTTTAAAAGAGAGGAAAGGGGAGAAGGATAAAATGGAAATCTAATTTTGAGAAATAAGGATTAAAGATTCTATTACTCATGCTGTTTTCGCTGTATATGTTGAGTTAACAACATGTGATTTTACTGGGTGAAAATGTGGGCCCCATGCAAGGCGAGCATGGTGCAGATCAATCCCCACGGTGACAGTAATGAGTGAGGGTTAGTGTCTGGTCGGTGTGAGGCTGTAAACAGTCCTGGGTTTGGAGCTGGTATAATAAGTGGAGATTGTTCCTGGACTTACTGGGGAGCACAGATAGTTTCTGCCACAGGAAAAGCAACCACCCCCAAGGCAGAGAGGCGCGGCATCGCTATCTCCTTGCTTATGTACTTGTAATGTGCGAATTGGGGGCCCCAAAGTGCAGAGTCCCGGCAGGGGGCAGGACTGCAAGCTCCTCCGAGCTGGCTGCCTGCCTCCTTTTATTTATGTACTTATTTATCCTGTCTACACGCAGTTCTGTCAATACTTGCCAAGTCAGTGTTTCTGCCCGCCCACCCCATTCCCTTCCCAAGGGTGAGGGGTCAAGGGAGGAGAAACCAGCTAGGAAGTTAAGCAAAGGAAACCCTGAGAATCCCAGGTGTGGATCAATCCGTTGTGATGGGACTAGGAGGAGACAAAACAGGTAATAAACTCATTTCTGAGCTCTGTAATGAGTCACCATCAATGCCACCCTCACCAAGCCTGAGGTCAGGCAGCGAAAGACAGGTGGAATGCAAGGGGAGAGAGGTAGCCCGTTCATCTAAATCTCAGAGTGGTGTTAGCTGGCCAGGAAAAACGGGTTTAACTTCCACACAATCTGGTGTCCTGGACTGTAAAGAAAAGAAAAAGGGCTTTTACTCTTTCAAAGCTGTCGCTGGCTATTGGCTACACACATTCTAAAACTAATGACCTGCTCACTGCCTAGTATTTACCATTGAAAAGCCTGCGTATTATCATTAGAGTGAAGATCGGATCAGGCAAGAATCATCCATGGATGCGAAATCTAAAGGAAATTTCCATGCTGGGCAAGATATTTGCATGGTCTTAAAATGCCTACCCACAACGAAGTGAGAGAGTGGCATGGACATATATACACTACCAAAGGTAAAATAGATAGCTAGTGGGAAGCAGCTGCATAGCACAGGGAGATCAGCTCGGTGCTTTGTGACCACCTAGAGGGGTGGGATAGGGAGGGCGGGAGGGAGATGCAAGAGGGAGGGGATATGGGGATATGGGGATATATGTATACGTATAGCTGATTCACTTTGTTATACAGCAGAAACTAACACACCACTGTAAAGCAATTATACTCCAATAAAGATGCTAAAAAAAAAATGCCTACCCACAGACTGCTTATTAGTTGCAAGGGGAAATATGGTAATTATAAAATGGAGAAACCAGAAAGTATCTTGACTGAGTGACCACAAGTAACATCACCAAGGAGGGAAGGTGCCCATGGTTTGCCTCTGGATGTACCACAACTTCCCCCAGGGAACATTTCGGCCGAGAATGCGTAGCCTGCTTCCAACCAGGAGGAAGCATCTGACAAAATGAGAAATGTTCCATTAAAAAAAGATGGAGGCCTGTATTCCTTAAAAATGCCAATGTCAAAAGGGCAAAGAAAGGCTCTGGAAATGTTCTAGATTAAAGGAGGCTAAGGAGATATGACAACTAATTGCAATATTTGACCCTAGACTGGATCTTGTATTGAGGGGGAAAATGCTATAATGGCCTCTATTGGGCCAATTAACAAAATTAAAATGTGGATGCTAGGTTAGACAAAAATATTGTGACAACGTTAAATTTCCTGAAGCTGATAGTGGTACTGTGGTTATGTAAGAAAATATCCCTGTGTTAAGAATACACTCAGAAGTATTTAGGGATAAAGGACCATAATATATGTAAATTACCCTTAAATGGTCCAGAAAAACTAGTCTGAGCATATATACATTTACATATATCATATTGGAGAGTATAAGTATATGTACATGTAAAGAGAGCACAAATAATATAGCAAGTGGGATAAAATGTTAACAATGGGTAAATATGGCCAGAGACTTTATGGTGTCCTTTATACTATCCTAATTCTTGCAAGTTTTCTGTAAGTTTGAAATTATTTCCAAATAAAAAATTTGTTTTAATGTTTAAGCCTTCAAGTCAGCACTGCATCTTCCTTGCTTATTTCATTTGAATAGATGCTCAAATCACAGGAAATTACACAGAGATGTGTTGGTGCATTTTACTTACTTGCAGTTTATCTGTTCTACCAGAAGCAACACATCCTGGACTTGAAATCTTCCCCAATCACTAACCGATAAAGCACTGTCCTAACAAATTTTCGTGCATAAACGAAAGACAATAAAACAAAACTGCATGCTACCTTAAGCCAAATACTTTTCAACATTGGGATTCTAAAGCAATTCTACTGTACATCTAGAAATTTCCAGTTATGCTCAAATATATCTTCCTGTAGTATCCCAACACAGAAAGAAAGTATCCAATAGATGGCATTCTGAAAATATTCAACCTAAGATATACAACACAGTTTGCAGAAACATATTATTGTAAGTTATATTATGACTTCTCTTTTATTTAATTAACAATGTTTGCAATATCTCTCTACGAACAGCCCACAAATATCTAAGCAGTTGGCAACTCAATCTAAACTTTTACTTCGTTACAGTGCCTGAATAAAAATCTTGCACTTCTATTTGACCTCTTTCTGATCTCACAATTTGATGAAGAGATTCTGATTTACCAAAACTTGCAGCCAATTAGGCTAAGAGGAAGGGGCTGTTGTCCCCAGGAAGCACCTGCTCTTCACCCACATAGTAGCTTTTTTCAGCCCCCTATCAGTTGTTTAGAATGGTGGGATTTGTATATACCCTACTATGTGTAAAATAGATAACTAATGAGAACCTACTATATAGCACAGGGAACTCTACTTGGTGCCCTGTGGTGACCTAAATGGGAAGGAAATCCAGAAAAGAGGGGACATATGTATACGTATGGCTGACTCACTTTGCTGTACAGCAGAAACTGATACAGCAGTGTAAAGCAGCTACACTCCAATTAAAAAAAATTTTTTTTTAAAAAGAATGGCGGGATTTGGTTAACCTATTACAAACACCTACTCATTGCAGCTTGAGTGGTGAAAGGAAGAAAATCAGGTAGAAAGATGAGTTTTAAGGGGACCCAGCTGAAGTCCTGGGGTGTTTTCCAGAGCTCCTTCTCCTGGTGGGTCCTGAACCCCAAACTATTCCCCAACACTTGTGAAAGACTGCTGTGGTTTTACCCAGCCCTCAGCCACCACTTTCTGCTCAGCCCCTCGGCCTCCTAGCTGCCACTTCAGTAAGCAAGTGCCCGGCATTCAATGTCAGGTTCACCTCTCTGGACTTCCCCTCCCTCCAGGATCTTGGTCCCTCAAGACCTTGCTGTCTCAGTGTTTTCCAGTGCCTGCAAACAAATGATTGTTGACATTTGTCCACCTGTTCTACTCATTCTCACCAGGAGGGTGGGGCTAAAATAAGATGGTCTGCCATTGTTGGATGTGTCAATATAATTATTAAGGGGACAAAGGAGGATACAAAACTTGGCTAAGGAGAAATTTGAGTTTTCTTAGTAGGACAATTATGAAAGAGAGTTAAAGATAGGCCTTTTATAGACATAGAAGCAAATTTAGCCTTAACAAAAAAGACTTGGAAGAATGTAGTCCATTAATCAGCAAGTGACCTTTCTTCTTCACACTTTTCCTCCTTTAAACGCTAAGTGATGCCTTTTGCCCCTACTTAACTTTGCAGCCCCAAGGAGAGAAAGAGGACCTCAGTGAGTTAAAGCAGTTTTTCCAACTGCATTCTGTGGATAATAAAAGTAAACATTGCACAGCATGGGAAGCAAGGAGATAGCATTTATGGAGCACTTACTGCATGCCAGGCACTGTGGAAGCACTTCACTTTTAATCCTGACCATGACCCTTAAAGTAGGCACCATTATTACCTCCATTTTACAGAGGAAGAAATTGAGAAAGTAACTTGTCCAGAGTCACACAACGAATAAGTGGCAAAGCTGGAATAAGAGCCCGAGGAGGGCTTCCCTGGTGGCGCAGTGGTTGAGAATCTGCCTGCTAATGCAGGGGACACGGGTTCGAGCCCTGGTCTGGGAAGATCACACATGCCTCGGAGCAACTAAGCCCGTGAGCCACAACTACTGAGCCTGCGCGTCTGGAGCCTGTGCTCCGCAACAAGAGAGGCCACGATAGTGAGAAGCCCACGCACCGCGATGAAGAGTGGCCCCCGCGTGCCACAACTAGAGAAAGTCCTAGCACAGAAACAAAGACCCAACATAGCAATCAATCAATCAATCAATCAATCTTTAAAAAAAAAAAAAAAAGAGCCCGAGGAATCAACTGTGAGTTTGACAGAGCTTTACACACTGCAAAGCACTCTTCAAGAGTTGCACGGCCTGGCTGCAGAGCTTGGAGCCAAAGAAGCTGAGATGAGCACAGCCCTTGTCTTGTAAAGGTGAAATACCTACATTTTGGTCTCTGTCAGCTGGTGCCCTTCACTACAGCCCCACCTGTGCTTGACCTCAGCTTCCCTTGCTGCTGGCTCCCAGCCCATGGTCATCACTTGTCTCTTCGACCTTCCAGAAACAAGGAAGGAAGTGGCATTTGACGCCTTCCGCACCAGATGCTGGGATTGGCCCTTCACACCCTTTATCTCATTTAATCATCACAGCCTCTCTGTGAGGTTGGTTTTATTATCTCTATTTAATGGTTGAGGAAACAAGGGCCCAAAACTGCTCAATAGCTTGCTTCTGTCTGCCTCCAGAGCCTCTAATCTTTTCACTAAATTGTGCTGATTCCACTCTTGATCTGAAAGACAAAGGCTGTAGGTAAGATTTCACTACGAAACATTTCTCAGGTGCTTTAAAATCAGGATCTCAAAAAATAAGAGGCCAGGTCCTTGACCGGTGGTAGATTCTCCTGGAAAAACCCCTTTCAAAGTGAGCTTTTCTTTTGTAAATTAAAATCTTCTGAAAAATAGTGAATCCTGCCAAACCTCCAAAGAGAGTAGTTTCACCTAAAATTCACCTAAGAAGTGTCTTTATCTCTATTTCAACAAATGATTGAAAACCAAAGATTGGTATGAGACATGCTACATCACATTGGCTAGAAGAATACAAAATTTCAGGAGTGTTGGGTCTGAATTCTCCCTGGAGAGAGGGCATGCATCTTTCCTCTCTCCCAAGTTTCCAGAATGGCCCCAGGGAAAAGGGTGGCTGCTCTGAAGTGTGAGGGACAGCTCGGGTTCGTTCCACAGCTGGCAGATGTCAAGATTCCCCTCTCAGGAGACTGAGAAGTAACTGAACAAATGTAAAGAAATGGGAATTAAACTCTTTTCATGCCTGGTTATAATGAGTGATGTCTGGGGACTCTTTGACAAGGAAATGAAAAATCTTCTACGTTTCATGGTTTAGTGAAAAGAACACTAACTTCCAAACCAAGGGCTGGCTCAGCCTCTTACCAGCTGTGTGTCCTTGAACAATTTGCTTAACCTCTCTGTGCTTCCATACTTTCACTGGTATTACTCTCGCTTGAGGATACATGAGGATGCAGGTGAAAGGGCCTGGGATGTATGTTGGCCCATACCCTCCCTTCCTTATTCTCTCCTCTCAGAAGAGCGGCCCTGGGGTCCCTAAAGCAGTTGTTCTCAAACACTGGTGTGCAAAGAATCACCCAGGACACTTTTTCAAGCAAACATTCCCTTGCTCTGGTGCAGTAGGTCAGAGGTGAGATTGAAACGCCTGCAGTCCCACTACTGGTCAATTTCTAAAACCCACTTTGAGGAACACTGCCCAAGGCCTTTCTAGCATTGCCCCTCTTGGGGCCAAAACTACTCTTGAATTGTACCTCTCCAAATTAAACACGTGACCCAACATTTTCTCCTTTCCTTATGCAGTAGATGCTACCTATCAGCGGGTTCCAGAACCACAGATTCAATCAACCATGGATCGAAAATATTCGGGAGAAGAAAATTTCCAGAAAGTTCCAAAAAGCAAAACTTGAATTTGATGTACACAGACAGCTACTTATATAACATTTACATTGTATTTACAACTATTTACATAGCATTTACATTGTATTAGGTATTATAAGTAATCTAGAGATGATTTAAAGTATACCAGAGGATGTGCGTAGGTTATACGTAAATGCTATGCCATTTTATATAAGGCATCCTGAGCATCCGAGGATTTTGGTATTGGGGCAGTCCTGGAACCAGTCCCTCGTGGATACCAGGGCAGCTATATACCTGTCTGCATTGGTCAGGGTGCCCAGCAGTCCCTGCTTGCTTCATTCTGGAGTGTTTGCTGTGACATTAGGGCATACTGGCCAGCAGAGTGTACTGCCAGTTCCATAGCACCCTCCCTGGCTGGCCAGATTTATGCCACTATCAGCAGCTTCCAAAAACCTAAATCATGCCTTAGACAGTCTGAGTAAAGGGGACCTTGAGGCAGAAGAAGTTAAGTGGGAAGTGGAATCACTTCATGGCAATTAAAGTGCTTTGAAATGACTTTAAGTTCTTTTTTTAAATAAATTTATTCATTTTATTTATTTATTTTATTTTTGGCTGCGTTGGGTCTTCGTTGCTGTGCACGGGCTTTCTCTAGTTGTGGCGAGCGGGGGCTACTCTTCGTTGGGGTGCGCGGGCTTCTCATTGCAGTGGCTTCTCTTGTTGCGGAGCACAGGCTCTAGGTGCGCGGGCTTCAGTAGTTGTGGCTCGCGGGCTCTAGAGCGCAGGCTTAGTAGTTGTGGCTCATGGGCTTAGTTGCTCCGAGGCATGTGGGATCTTCCCGGGCCAGGGCTCGAACCCGTGTCCCCTGCATTGGCAGATGGATTCTTAACCACTGCGCCACCAGGGAAGCCCCTCTCCTAAGCATTTTAAAGAAATCTTATTACCCACCTTAATGCCTGTGATGTTTTGCTGATATTGCTATTTAGGAAATATACGTATACATGTTAGTGAAAACCTAGGGTTATCTGGATCATCAAATTCCATACGCAAAATCTGTATTTCATATTGGCCAAAGATGTTTGTTGTTATTTGCGTAACGAAAAAAGGCTGGTAAATTAACATGGTTGACCTCACGGACTTCCTCTTTCTTCCATTCCCTGCTAACTGGTGAGAATGAAACAGTAGCGAGTCCACAACAAGCACAGGAAGATGACGCTGAAGAGGAAGAAGGGAGCCAGGCAGAGAATGTCGGAGACTAGATTCCTCCTTATTACAAAAGCAACATGCACGGTGTTTCTGTGTGTGCAGCTGCAGAACAGCTACCGATCTTGCGTGTATTTCCAGATCCTCATCTTGACTGGGAATTAAATCAAGGCACTGCAGCCAGCAGCACAAACCGAAAGAGACCATGTAAAATCTTAGCTGTGGGTGCAAACGCTCCAACCACTCACTTATCTGCTGTTGAGCAGTGCCCTCCATCGTGGATTGTTCTCAGCTCCATCTGATCTATGGGTCAGCTGGTCAACTGCTCTGTGATGATTAACTCAGGAGTCTAATCAGTGTCTATGACAAGGAAATGCAGTGGTCCTATCAATGAAAACCAAAAGCCCCTGTAAGACTCACTTAAGTCACATACAGTCTGTCTCATAATAACTAAGAATTTCTCTTCCTCTCTTTCTCCCTCTTCCTCCTCCCTCCCTTCTTCTCTTTTTCTCTCTCGTATTCACACACACACACACTACTTTTCCAACAGAACTTCCTCTGGTTCTGAAATACCAAAATCAACACCAACTACTTCTCTTTTGTTCACCCCCAGTGCCTTCTCACATCCATTCCTGAAATAATACCCTAAAGTCATCACTTGTTGCTGCAGGACAAAGGCATAGCATGAAAAAGAAAAGAAAATGAGGACTGAGTTCTCTGAAAATCTCAGATGCCCGCTGAACTAAGCCATCTATGCATCTTAGTCAAGAGCAGCGCTCCCCCTAATGGCCGTCCCAGGAAGCGGATAAAACGGAGAACCGGAAGTTTCATACAGTCCTGTATTTCCAAAAACGTAAAACAAAGCAAGCCACTTCTCAAATGCTAATCTTGTTCAAGATAATCTTGCACTCCTTACACCCTCTCACCTCTACCCACAAACTCCCATACCATCCCCAGCAGGTTCTGTGTTAGAATCCCACTTGTCAAGGCCACCTGGTGGGGTGCCCCTGTCCCCCAAGTAAGGCTCATGCCTGGAGCGCAGTGAAGAGCTTTCACAATGAACCTGGCTCTGAAGGCGTCTCCTTGTCATAAATGCCAGACTGTCACAGTGGACTCAGGGGAGCCGTTTGAAAAATTATGTTTTTGGTCCTGAATTAAAGGACTGCCTTCCTCCTGAAGGCCAGCTGTTGGCTGACTCCAGTGCCAAGAAGACACTCTTCTAAGTGTCCTCCTGCGTTCCTCTAAATCATCGCTAATCCTCTGGCTGAGAAGCAGCCGGCAAGCCTCACAGCGGGGGTTGTTTGCTCACTGATAGGGCCCTGCTATCTGCTCTGCTCAGGAGCACCTTGAGAACCAAAGAAGACGCAGAGCTCTCTGAACACCGGACAAGGGCAGCTTCCACATCGAAGGAAAATGAGTGTCATTTACTGAAGCTGACAAAAGCCTCCAAGGCACTCAGGGTCTCACTCCAGGCAGAAGAGACGAGGATGTGGCCCCCATCCAACCCTCCTCAGCCCTTCACCCTCCTTCAGACTTGACTGCAGTCAGGTCTACGGGACCCGAGCCCTGCCCAGCGCCCCCATATCCCATGCCCAGGTATTGGGTATTATCCCCAGACCTCCTTCTCCACTCATGCCCTCACAGAACATTTAGAACAGTCACCTGCTTCTGGACCTGCCATTAGGATACAACACGACTAATGCACTAATCCAGAGGTGGCAAACTGGAGGCCCATGAGCCCGGCCCAAATCAGGGCGGCCAAAGAGGTTTTGTAAGACCATGCAGTGTTTCCAGAAATTCTGAATTAATTATCAACATTTTAAAAATCAGGCTATTTCAGGCATTAATCTTTTCAAAAGGAAGGCAAACGGCTGCCTGGACCTCAGTCCTACACACTCGCAGGGGCCGGGCCGCAGCTGGCCCGCCACTCCTGTCCAGCGCCACCGCAGTCAGCAGCCCTCTCGCAAGCTACTGGCCTGGCCCCTGAGGCACTGTGTTTGCAACCATGAATTAATCAGATATATAACACATTAACACAGATTAGTTTATTTGGCGCCTCTCCCAGGTAACATCTTCACCCAGTTAAAATGCCTGTCTACAGAAGATTCCTAAGAAGTGATTCTAATGAAATCTGATCATGAGAAAGTCAAAGGGGGAAAATAGTCTAGGTTCATAAGGCTTTTCAGCACCCTTCTAATTTCTCAGTGACAGTTGGGCATTTGCCAAATCTCCAACATAGGACCCACTTTGTACTATCTGGTGGATTTGGTCAAATTAGTTCCGCTGGAACTAAAAATAGAGAACACAGAGTAACCCTAAGTCCTTTTTAAAACAAAGCAGACTCTGCATAAATAAATACAAAATGTTGAGAGGGGCCTGAAAATAAACTTAGGTCCAGGGCCTAAAAGAAATCAGGATAATTTATTTGTGTCTTTTTTGTGTTTTCCTTCTGATTGGTTTTTAACGGAAGTCACATTCGTAGAATAACTCAGAGATGTTGTCTTCAGGCAAATGCTGTGTTTTCAGCTAAGAAAAAGAATCTGGGCAGGCCAGGAGTTATCAGAATGTCAGTCACTGGGGTTCAAGTGCAGACAGCCAATGTAAAATTTTCAGAGTAAGTAGAACTTTGAAAATTATGTTAGAAAAGAAACTGCAAAACTACTGTTTTATGTTTTTTTTGGGGGGGGTTGTCTGTTTGTTTTGTTTTTTTAAAGTAAGAGTTTGGTTGGGTGGATTTATTTACTCAGTTGATAGAAATAAAGAGATAGGTACATATAGACATAGATATTATACTATATAGGAAATACAAGTCCTACATCAGAATGTATGCCCTGAGGACAGAATCTACCAAAATTTATTGTCTCCCTATAAGTCTCCAGCCCAGAACTCAACACCCCAGGAGCAGCTAAATACTTGATGCCTGACTGTGTCCATGAAGCCATGTTTCTCAGCCTATTATTATACTACCACTTGTCCTATTTTACCTGAAGGACTTTTCCAATTAGAATGTTGTAATCGGAAGTTAATCAGGCAGAACATTCATAATACTGCCTATAATTTTACCAGAAAAAAAATTTACTTAGATATTAGATTTTTTTAGTCTCTCTACTTTTCACAGCTTTATAGCATTGAGTTTTGAGTTTTTAAATTAAACACAAAATTTTTAAATATAGTTATAGAAATGCTATAAAATATTTTTCATAAAAATAACTAGAAAGTTATTCTTGATTTTTTAAAAATACCTTTTTAGAATCCTCATCTTGGGTAAAACCTTCATTTTATCAGATAATTGTTTGTAATTTTATCAAAAGTAAGCAAAACCAACAAAAAACTGTTCATTGG
Organism: Balaenoptera musculus; assembly: GCF_009873245.2. NCBI lineage: Eukaryota > Metazoa > Chordata > Mammalia > Artiodactyla > Balaenopteridae > Balaenoptera > Balaenoptera musculus. The sequence continues at coordinate 59,949,214 of NC_045796.1, read as the reverse complement.
AAATGTAATTTTTTTAAAAGATGAATAATTCAGCTTCTACATCTTCCAAAACAGCTATGGGAGATACATGGAGCAGTCATAATCATAAGAGAAACCTTAAAACACTAAGTTAAAGATAACAAAGTCTTAGACAATACCAGAAACTTAGATATTATCTGTTCAACACTCAACTCAGATGAGGAAGCTGAAGCAGTAAACGCTGAAGTGAATTGTCTGAAAAGTTACACCTCTTCTTGAAAACAAAACCAGGGATAACTTTGGGTCTGTGCTACTCATCACTCCAGACGTCCTTCCTTGATTAGCAAGTGAAGTTCGACCATGTTGAATATTCTGCATTAAGTTAAGGTGACCGGGACAGTGAATAAAGGAACATCCCCTTCCCAATGAATTCCAATCTGTCGTATGATAAGAATTCACTGACTGCATCCGACAGCCTTTTAGAAACATGAGCACTTGTTTATGCAACTGATATTTGTTGCCACACTCACCAGTATGCACAGGGCCCCTGACTAGGAGCTGAAAGAATGACAAAAGAAATGGAAAATTCTTCTCTGCCCTTCTGAAGCTTACAATCCTTAAAGTGTACTCCTCCTTAAAGGAGATAAGAAGTACACGTGTTAAATAATTAGCAGACATTGCCAAATATCACACCAAATCACGGGTAGGACAAAGTGTCAGAGGATTAACTAAAGAACAAGACCAAATGTGGATGGGATGCATCAGGAGATGCCCTTCAGCCAAGGGGATGCTTGCATTAGGCTCTGTTAAGCCCTGAAGGTGCCACCAACTGGGTGGTATGAACCCCCCCATTGGGGCCCTAGCCTGAGCGGAGACCCCCCCCCTGTCTTGGCCAGGGAGTTTCTTTTTAACCTTCTGAATCACGCAGCCAAAAAAAGAAACCAAAGCTGAGATCGAGCAGGGCAAGCTTTATTCGAAGGCCAGAGAATAGAGAAGCGGGAACTTAGTTCAAAAATCAACTTCTCAGCCGGGGTGCAATTGAGACAAGGTTTAAAGGCAAGGCTAATGGAAAGGAGGCAGAAGTATTGGTTTTCTGGGAATCGGCAGGGTTCTTCCGGGAACTGGGACACCACCTCTTTTCTGTCCTCGTATGGTCCTTTGGCATCTGGTCAGCAGCCCGTCAAACCATCACGGCACGGCAGGCGGAGATCTTACTATTACAATGAGACGTTAACGGGCTGCAGGGCAAGGTTGGTCCCACTTTTGGAGCTGAACCAGCTTGCACCAGCTTCCTCGTGGTTAGACTCTCTTATTCCTGTGCTGTGAGCACAGCTAGAGGATCTGGCTGGTGGTGGTTTGCTGAACATTTCCCCAGAGGGAGGGGCAGGGGTATGGTTCTGGGTCAACAGCCTTGGTCACAAGGAGAGGAGGAAAGAGGAAGGGAGGGGAAAGCAGTCTTTCAAAAGACAGCCCCGGTGCAGTAAGATATCTCTGACTAATCTGCTTTACCCCTTAAATTCACTGCCGTAAACAACTGCAGGTTCTTCAAAGAATCATAAAGCACCTCCTAACCTTGACCCATAGCGGTCTCTGGCCCTTTTGACGCCACTTCTCCCTCGCACGTGCAGAAAGCAGCACGCTCTTGGCCCCTTTTGGCGCCAGCCAGGCCTCTGTATGACACTTTAACAGAGCGTGCAACTGTGAGACTGGTAACATGTTTCTGGGAAGACCTGGTCCCCAGATCCAAATTAGTGCTCCTGGTTACAGACAACTGCCCAGTTACCCTCGGGGCTTGGGGGAGAGGGTTGATTTGCAGAAGATCCCCTCCCCTGGAAAGGCACATTGGTCCCTCCGCACTGGAACAGAGTCTGAACCCTCCATTGTGGCGTCCGGACCCCCTAAGCCAGCTCCACAGCCCCTCGCATAGGAAAATGGCACTGCTCAGTAATGACCATGTGACGGGCACTGTACCTACACAAGCTCACTTAATCCTCAAAGCAACACTGCAAGGTGGATATCGTCCTCTTTGTTTATCACCTACAGAAACAAGGCTCACGGGGCTGCAGTAACCAGCCCTGCATGGCACCAGAAGTTAGTATTAAGGCTGGAATGTGAAGTCAGGTGGTCCTGAGCACCAAAGCCCAGGCTTGAATAATCATCGTGGCCTCCCTGGGGGTCACTCAAGGTGGAAATGGAGCTAGAGCAGCTCCTTTATGTCAGAGCTCGGCTCTTCACTAAACCTGAAGGGGCTGGTGTCAATGAGTGGCCGAGTGACTCAGGAAGTGAGGTTCCTGCTGATTCCAGTGATGGTTAGACCCAGAGGAAGCCTGACAAACTGTGAACTCTTGAAGGTGAGGACCACATCATTGTTCCATCCCCTGTGGCACTCGGGAAGGGACCTTTCTTTTCCATCCACCATCCTCAATAGTTAGGTAAAATAATGACCCATCTCCAAACATGTGCTTTGTTGTATACTTATTTCATCCATATAATCCTTTCAATTTGCCTTTTTTTCCCCCTCTTTTTTTACTGGAAGGGGACAAGATGGTGGTAATTGGCTGAAATTTGACTTCAAGACCACTGTCAGAAAAGGTCATATCTGGTGTCATGGGTGCTATAAACAAGTCGTGGTCAGCAATTTCTGGTGTGGTAAAGTTCTGTGGTAGAATGAGGGACACATCGGTCATTCATAGAGTCTGTCCTGAGCAAAATGTTCTTTCTTTCCTTGGAATGGATCTTTGAATTCAATATGGCTTCTGGTTCAAGCTTTCTTGGCCCTGTCCCCCAGTCACCAGGCAGGTGGATGGGTACCGGTGTATGGTCTGATATTAGATCAACAGGGAGACTGCCATCACAACAAAATTTTGCTTGTTCTGCATACTTTTAGATCATCTTTTTCCTTTCTCCCAAATTCATCACAAAGGAAATGAAAGTCCAAGTACCATGAAAGAGATAACAACGATATTCTACAGATTAAAAATAATGTTTAGAAAATGATAACAAAGTGTTTACAGCTTAACTTTCCACACAGAGATACATGTAAAAACTTATAAAGTTTGGCCCTAAACTGTGCTCCCTTTATGTTTCTAATATTCTGCTCATAAAATCTCTGAAGACCGAGACCCCATGTAGGTACAGTTACTGCTATTTCAGATACAACCTGTAATAAAGTTAATCAGGCACACATTTAACAACATACATGTGGTAATTGTTATGGCACTGCATAGTAATTGGACATTAAGACTAAATGGTTCCCATAAATTATAGAAAAATGGAAAAGCCACATTAGCCCTTCCTCTATACCACTGGTTCCCAAATGCCTGTGCGCAGACCACCTGTATCCACATTATCTGGAGAGCTTTTGAAATTATAAATTCCTGATCCTCCTCCCCCTGGAGAGTCAGATTCAGTACATTTCGGTCTACGGAGAAGCTTTGCACCACACCAAGGCTGTCAAGTTCACATGCCTTCACAAGAAAGGCAAGTAAATGGGGGTATAGGACAATGTCTTTTAACACAAGTAAGTGTGTGTCTAAGAAAGTAAGTATTTCTTCCAAAGGCATTTACATTGAGAATATTTTTTAATACTCTGAGCCACCTCTGCCACCCTTCCCCCACCTCACGCCCCTGGAAAACGGGTCTCTGTACTGAATCGACACTGACAGTTTGCAACCTCCGTGGACTAGATCATAGTGGCCGTACTTAAGGGTTTACTTTTCTTGGTACATGAAGCAGAGACGGTACACAAAAGGATCTTCTGCTGTGTATGGCCATGCCCTTCACACATTGTAGCTAATCCTAAGCCACTGCTAACAACACACATTCACTCATTTCTTCATTCGGTAAGTTTTTACTGGGCGTCTAGTATGTTTCAGGCACCTGCCTCAGCACAGGAAATACAAAAATTGAATAAGACCAGTAGCTCCCAGTTTGGAGGGATAGGTTTCAAAATGATTCTGATGGTCAGAATGGCATGAAAATATTCCTTGAAATCCAAGTGCAAGAACTGATTTCTCACTGTCCGAAGGCTGAGAAAACCAATCTCTCAGAAAATCTATTTGAAGTGTTCCTCCCCAGCAACTGCCCACCCCGCCTCTCACATCCCAATATCGACACAGAGGACAGGCCGACATCTGAAGCTCCAAGGCTCTGTGAAGCAGACGTTACCTCATGCTACATGGCTACGGCTCTCTTGTTCACGGTGGCACCAAGAGAAATGGGGCTCCCAGGACATTCCATCCTGCCAGCCGTCTGATGATGTATTTGAAATGCCCATTTCTGGGGCTCTCCAAATGAGTGACATTTATAAGGTATCCTTCTCTTCCCTGAATCAAAAGATACCGAGATTTCTTTTATCTTCCGCTCCCCCAGCCAGTGTTTAGTGTTTATACGGCCAAAATATTGAGCAAGTCACTCAATTCCATTTCTGTGCTCACTATTTCGCTACAGAAATGCAAACTCCCCTGGGTAATTCCAAGCAGTTTCTTTACCCAGAGATCATCTCTGGCCACAGAGCAGTTCAGCTGCAACCTGCATTGTGTGCGCTGCATTATACTGTAACATTTTCAGAGTCAGGGAAGATTTATTCAGTGATCAACTGCTTCGGCATCCTGAATCACTCCAGAGACAGTCTGTTAAAGAGGGGACCTTGAGGGAGCTGAAAATGTAAGCAAGAAGTGAAATAATCCTCTTTCCCTTTTAACCCCTTAAGCTCTGATAAGGAAATAATATTCGTTTTTTTATATGCTTAGAGGAAAATGTCTAGAAGTAAATTCCTCATATTATGGAGTGCTTATCTGTAGAAGGTAAAATTAAAGGTGATGTTTATTGTCTTCTTTTTGATAATATATATTTTCTACAATAAACTTTAATTCTGTAGTAAGAAAAATATTTTAAGATGCACGTACTGTTATTCAAAAAGTTCTTCCAACGGAGAAAAAAGACATCATCAGCTATCTCAGGAACTAGGTCAGAATTTGGAAGACCAGTATACTATTCACCAAAACAGATAGAGTGGTTACATATAACCAAAAAGCAAAGGCTTACAGAGCTTTTAATATTTGAAATCAATACAAGTCAGGAATTGCTAATAATTTTTATTTAACACTACTCACTAGACAAAAGCTGTTTCAACGTATTCCAATTTGCTTAGAGATTCAGAATGAAAGATATCCCGAGAGGGTGAAAAAACTGGAGTGTCATGTACACAACTCTTTAAGACCCTTCAAAGTGAATATCTAACCTGCCCTCTGAACTCTATGGCAGAAATGGGCAAAAGTGGCCTTGTTGCTAATTGAATGAAAGCCAAAGGGGCAGGTGATGGAATTCGCCACCTACCCCAGTCTGCCTACTTTTGGATCACACAGGTTTGCTGAAGGAAAGAGCGAGCCACAACTTGAATGATCTTTGAACTCAAGATCAAGGTGAAATATATCTCTTACAAGTATAGACCATCTTCCCTCCAATGTCTTACAGTCAGGCTGTATTGTGCACAACTACACAAAAACAAATTTACTCGGTAAGTCAGCTGGGGCATTTGCTTACTTGATGGCAGTTTAATTTCTCTGTCATTTGACCTCACGTGCAAACAGCCAAAACCAAAATGTCTGAGAAAGGACAAACACAAGAAAAAACAGCTACTAATGGACCAGGCTGGGAATACAACAAGCAAAGGACATTCTGAATAAAGACCACCAACTGACTAAAGGGGGTGGGGGGTGGATTTCAGATGGTGATAAACCTTATAAATCACCAGGTATCATCAAACATGCATATATAAAACCACTATAATAACATCTAATCATAACATCCATGGCAGGAAACAATCATTCATGAATTGTGGATATAGTTCAAACTTTTAACATAAAGGATGATCACTTGTTACTTTAAGTTGAAAAAAAAGTCTCACTGTAAAAAAAAAACACTGATTGAGCCTGGGTCCCTATTGTCAACTACAATAGGAATTAAATTTAAACCTACCTATGGATTTCAGATTAACTGTTTTCATATTTATTCACATAATAGCAGAAATGACTAACTAGCTTTGATTATACAGAATAAAAGGCACTCTGTTTAATTAATTCACCATCGGTTTTTACCAGGTGGACATTAGCCAATGTTTGGTCTTTAATTATGATGTGTACAATCAACTCACTCAGAAAGTTTAAAACATCGAAGTCAAAGTTTAATTTTTTTTGTCAGTAGTTGTGAGAAAGAAAAATAAGAGTTGAAAAATGTTTTAAAAACCACAGACAGACAAGGCGAGACAAAAGGAGAAATCTTCATTTCCATAGAATTATTTTATTTTGACCAAATATATACTTCTCTCAGTGCAATTTGCTCTTCAACCATTCTGGGAACCCGCCCTTCCTGTGATGAACAAACTGCACAGTATCTCCTGATCTCGACAGCTGCACCAAGGACGACACTCAAAAATCAATGTGCTCTCTGAAATAGGGTGCAGCAAAGATGTGAAAGCTAGATACATACATTCATGCGGTTTTAGATTTTTTAATCCCTTTAAAGATATGTTTCGCCAGTGTTATCAGATTTGACGTTATTTTCTGTTTTTCTAATCACGTCCCATGATGAGTTTGAGCACCAATTCAAGATTTAAAAACTTTTTAAAGAAAGGAAAAAACAGAAAGAGAGAAGGGAGGTGTTGCTTAGAAAAATGCACACAGGGTCCAGGCTCCTTACCATTTCAAATTCTATCAAATGTCCAGAATGAACCACATACTTCTCTGAAACCACAGAAGACCATCACTGATGAGAATGAGGCCTCTCTCTCTCTCTCTCTGTCTCTGTCTCTGTCTCTCTCTCTCTCTCTCTCTCTCTCACACACACACACACACACAGACACACACACACACAATGAATGAGAGATGTCACCATGAACAATCCCAAAGGCTATGCATTTATTCATTTCTAAATGCTATATAACTTCACTTTAAGGACAATTAAATATGTATTTGCATTAATGAATATATGCTTTTGTGTGATGTGTTCAAGCCAGGGAAACTCTGCAGAGGTTTGCCACCAACTGTACTTCAGATTCTATCAAATCAGATCAAATTTATCCCTTGAAAGACACTCTTGAGTTTCTAGATCTTCCTTATAAATTTCCTACTTCATCAGCATGTTGCTGTGGTGTTTTCTTGTTTGTTTCTTAATTCTTGTCCAAAACAAGCTATTTTGGACACACTTCCTTCTCATATTTGCTCACTTGTGATTTTAACTTCCCTGTAAGTCTGTTAAATAAATAATACATCGTCTTGTCAGCTTTGGCAAATACGTGTAAGTTACAGTGTTTCCTCTTCTTTCCATTGATCCATCTGGCAACCTTCTCATACAGCAGGAACACACAGCAGAGTGAAACTACTCTGAGCAGGGTCCTTAATGGAGAGGCACTGCAGCATTTCACTGTTGGGGTAGCAGCGTTGGGTGACCTGTGGCATCGCCCTCAGTGAAGTGAAAACCATTTCTCTAGCTGTCTTTTCAACTGTGACAGGCCTTAGTCAAAAAACCAGAGAGTGTGACCTGCCAATCACAGGAGTGAGAGGCCCGAGGGCCGTATGTCACCCGATTCTGCAGCCCCTTCTGACTTGCGGTGTAAATAATTCCCAGTCAGCAGGCTCTTCTCACCCACGAGCTGCAGAAACAAGAGTTTTTCCATCTACACTGTAACTTGTTTGGTCACGGACTTGGGTGACTTAAATGTGAAAATCACTTCCCTTGTGGTATCTGTCATTGGTTGAGATAAGTGATTATTGGTCTGCTGGATCCACAGTTCCCCAGAAAAGACTGTTGATCCAAATCCGAGAGAGCAGCAGAATCTGTGTGTGGCACCGGTGGCGTTTTGCCCATCACCACACTCCAGGGAATGTGGCCTGGGAGCAGGGACCACATTGCTCCTTGAATGGAAATCAGCCTGTTAAGATGCTAGGCCTCCACGCAGAGTATCACAGCCTCTCACCATCACTCTTCTAGCTGCCAGCTCCAAGCCTCAACTGAGAAAATGAGGTAAAAATACTGAAACGTAAAAAGCACTACACGGGCTTCCCTGGTGGCGCAGTGGTTGAGAATCTGCCTGCCAATGCAGGGGACACGGGTTCGAGCCCTGGTCTGGGAGGATCCCACATGCCGCGGAGCAACTGGGCCCGTGAGCCACAACTAGTGAGCCTGCGCGTCTGGAGCCTGTGCTCCGCAACAAGAGAGGCCGCGATGGTGAGAGGCCTGTGCACCGCGATGAAGAGTGGCCCCCGCTCACCACAACTAGAGAAAGCCCTCGCACAGAAATGAAGACCAAACACAGCCAAAAATAAATATAAAAAATAAATGAATAAATAAATTAACTTTAAAAAAAAAAAAAAGCACTACACACACATTATTACTGCTTTTACGATTAACGATCGTCATCTCAGACTCTTCACTTTTGCAAGCTGGTACCTGGTATGCTTTTTGCAAACTGGATAAAAGTACCCAGCTTTAGAGAAAACTTTGGCCTTGACCGCCAGAGGGATTTTTGAGACGGCTTCTCCCCACACGTGTCATCCTACTCCTCACATTCACCCCTCAATCTGACTCCCTAACACTGTCTACCAGAATCACCTGGAAAGTTGGTCAAAACACAGATTGCTAGGCCCCCACGTAAGGAGTTTCTGATTCAGCCGATCCAGGGTCAGGCCTGAGAACTGCATTTCTAACAAATTCCTAAGTGATGTTGGCCTTGCTGATCTGGAGACCACTCTTTAAGAATCATAGCTATAAAGGAAGAGCACTTCATTTAGAATATTAAAAGAGGTGTGGGAGATGTAAAAATAAATGAGTTATATGAAGAAAATGTGGATGATGGGAAGAGGGGATCCCAAGTGGTTGTTATTAGAAAATTACCAGCCTGCTGTCATATGTATATATACAGATCCAGTAGTTTTAATCTCATTTAGGGACGGGTGTACCGAGGCTCTAAGTGATTGGGTCATTTGCCCAGTGTCACGAGGCTGGTCTAGCACTAACGGACTAGAACTAAATTTCAGTTCTCCTCTATTCTATGTTTTCCAGTGCAAAACATTGTCAGCAGTTAGGATAGTCACTGTTTTGGACAGGGAAAGAAATTTCACACTTGATCCCTTGCAAGGAAAAGTGGTGCTCAGATAACCCACTGTAGTCACTCAAGTTCAAACAGGAGGACAGAAGAGGAAGCCTCACCAGAAAAAATACTATCCAGAGGTGCACACATAGGTTTTCACAAAATGGCTAATTTATTAACCAGGTTTGGTGACTTAGGCGTCGACCTGGCATTGAGCTTGAAACTCTCTCTTCGCTGTTTTGACTCTACCATCCAGGAGGTACTGGAGTAGCTCGATTCCCTGTATGGTTTTTAGCAGCATCTGCCTTCGGCACGCGTTCCAGTTTGACTTATCCTGGCAGAGACAAAGCCTGCACGTGCCCTGGAAGCCCAGTAAGAGCCAGCATAATCCAGGGCCTTCATTTCCTCGTCTGAAACAGGGAGAGGGTAAGAATCCACAGACATTAAATGGAGATGTGTTGAATTTATTCACTAGTCTAACAAATTCCTTTCTGGCAGCATACATGGATATGGCTTGTGAAATATTGTCTGTATGAGCAGTGAGACGGTTCTAGAAAGGTCTAGAAATAAGTATTTCTATGTGTCTCCAATGAAGTCACCGCTACAAGTACCAGTAATGAAAACAATAATGCTGTCAGATTATTGTTTGGTTAGTACAGATTTGCTATATGTAGAGTCGTTTACCTTTGTCTCACTGGACAGCCAGCAGCAGTAAAAGTACTGAGCTTTAACTTTTCTTTTAATTCACCTGTTGGTCTTAGGAAAGATAGGAAAGTAAGGACAGGAGCCATGGTGTGCTGGGAAATGTTGAACAACCAGCCCTCTGGGGAGGGGTTGCCCTGACTTGTAATGTTTGCCAATTTCTGTGGTGTAAATAATCTGCCGCCGTCCTTTTAAAGCTGTCAGCCATTTAACAACTAACTTGCAAAATTCCTGACAAAAACTGGCTCTCAAGAGTGGCACCACCAGCACACCACTGGGCAGGGAAGAAATCACACATGGCAAAAGTATCCAACTAATGGGATCTTCCCCACCCTGTAGGGGAAAAAAAATGGTGGAGAGGGAAAGGGAAAAAAAACTGTTCTAGAAGTCAGGTAACCTGAATTATAGTTATTTGCCAACAGCCAGATAAGTAAACAGATCTGTTACATACAGAACCAACTAAAATGACACAGAGGACTGCACACGTGAGAGGGCTCTGGCAATTAGTTCACAAAGACTGAAGAGATGCCTCAATTGTCCGCCATGCTATCGTAATACTGGCACGGATTGGTCTAAAGGTCGGCGTCTTCCAATCCTGTGATTCCACAAATTCCACTTGTACGTCAGTTTAAATCACCAAGCACGGTATGATTCAGGGACCTATGCTACCAAGACCTAAAGGGACAGTGTGGTGTGACGAAAAGCACTGACCTAGGATTGGAAAGCCCCAAATATGGTCCTTATTCCTCTACTGAATGACTTTGGGAAGATCATGTTAACTTTTCTAAGTTTCAGTTTGCCTCACCTATAAAGTAAATAATCCCCTAAAGTCCCTTACGACTCTAAAATCCTAGGCTTCCAAGTGGAACTTTTTTTTTTAATCACTCAGTTGTTTTGAGTTTAAAACTATGCTTGCTGCAAAGTGGTGGTGGAAATAAAAACCTGCATGAATTACAACCTGAGTGTCATTAGGGCTTTAGCACAGAAGCTGAGCACACCATGCTGACAGAATTGTCAGTGAGAACCCAAGTCGGGGCAGTGTGGGAAGAGCTCCCCATATCAGCTCCTTGCCTTTTTGGAGTTTCAGTAATGGAGGACGGGGATTTGCCTCTGAACTTCTCCACACCCACCCACTGCAGCTCCTCAGTGGCCTGAACCGCAGACTACACAAATGCAACCCCTCCCCAGAGCCCACTTCACATGTCTAGGGCGGCCTTGCTACTTAAGGTCCACATGGGCTCCTTATCAATATAGACAAGGGTCCCTGTGGCATGAAGTGCTAAGTTTACAAGATGAGCTGGAACAACCTTTTTATTACTCCAACTAGAAGTTAAATTATTAAAAGTTCTGTGCCTATTGCAAATAACACTGTTCCACTCATTATGTGATCCATTCTTGAACCTGCTGGGAAGTGTTCCAGAAACTTCTCCCTAATGAATTGTGAGTGTGGGGGTGGGGGTGTGACAGACAGACAAACAGAGAGATTGGGAGGGGGGAGGAAATGGGGTAGAAATAGGGTATGGAGAGCTGGGTAAAGGAGCCTATGAGCTTGTGTGTACATAGATACGGTTCACAGAAAAGTGACCAACAAATGATTTTAAAAGAGGGTTTGGGTCAGAATTCTAGCTTGCTCTGAACATTCAAAGCCACAGCGTTAATCTAGAGTTTCTCAGGTATTACTAATTTGTGACTTAAAACTGTTAATTATTGAAGGTTGATGTAACAATATCTTGCCTTCCTGATTCAACATCAAACAATCAAATCTCAAAACTGATACTTCTGAAACAAGGAAAATTAACACCGCATGGAGCATCACGATCGAGATTATGCTCTAACCAGCCCTGTAAAACCACAGAATGAGACAGGATACAAGAAGACAAGAGCGAGGGGAGTTACGGAAGGTGACGTGGCCTCTGAATAAAGGTACAGACTGCAAACTAAAAAGTCAACTTTGGGGGGCTTCCCTGGTGGCGCAGTGGTTGAGAATCCGCCTGCCAATGCAGGGGACACGGGTTCGAGCCCTGGTCTGGGAAGATCCCACATGCCGCGGAGCAGCTGGGCCCGTGAGCCACAACTGCTGAGCCTGCACGTCTGGAGCCTGTGCTCCGCAACAAGAGAGGCCGCGATAGTGAGAGGCCCGCGCACCGCGATGGAGAGTGGCCCCCGCTCGCCGCAACTGGAGAAAACCCTCGCACGGAAACGAAGACCCAACACAGCCATAAATAAATAAATAAATATTTTTTAAAAAAAAAAAGTCAACTTTGGGAACCACGTGCCATGTTTGACTTTCCTGGACCAACAGCAATGATGGAAAAAACAAAAAAAAACTCTAACTTTGAGTCTCTGTGATTATTAATTTTTTTAAGAAAAAAGAACTTTATTTAAATCAGGCCCTGAGCAGGTTGGCTGAACGCGTGGAAACCTTGCTCAGCCCGCAGATGTCTGTCTGAGCTGCCACATGGCAAGAACAAGCCCTGGGGGTCTCAGGAGCCCAGCACAGGACCCGAAACTTCTGATTCTGGTGCTGGATGCAGAACTCCCCATCCCTTTCCAGTTCATTACAAACGCCTATTGTTTGCCGTATTTATCTGCCATCACTGCTGTTTGTTAGTAAATGGAAAGAGAACTGCCAGGACTAAATTTCAGCCTGCCCTCAGAATAGTGCAAAGGCGCTACAGGAATTGCACGACAGATGGTCTTTGAATGATATACAGAACCTCTGCCCTTGGGCCCGCTTTGAAGGAGCTGTTTTGGATTGTTGCTCGGAAGAGTGGGAGGTTGTTGTGTGATATGTGATTATTCCATAATAATTTTAATTATTTTGCCTGTTTTCAAACAATAGTCTCAGCCTTTTTTAATTTTTACACTCACTGAGTTGTGACACGAGCATTCTTTTCTCTGTGTTAGCAGGGATTAAAATCAAGCCCTGTATCCCTTCCCATTTTTCAAATAATCCATGTTTAAATAAATTACCTCGGTCTGGAAAACCAAGTTACGTGGCATCCTCCTGGCACACACACAAGCAAGAAAAAAAAAAATTCCTTATTGGGGAGTCTGGTTTGAGATTGTCGCGGTAACAAGTTTCAAGAAAAGCCTGCTCTTTGCCTCTTTGGAGCAAGGCTCAGGCTAAGGGAGGTTCATTTACATGCATGTGGAGATCCCATCGGATCCGCTCAAAGGTACAGTCCGAGGCAGTCAGACGGCACCCGATGTGCATGTAAATGAAGCTCCCCAAGTGGGGTGCAAGTTTCTAGAGATGGGGAAAATACACCTTCTCTGTCTCATCCAAATCCAGTAGAAACTTCCGAATATTTTTCTAAAGCAGCAGGGGCCAAAGAGAAGCAGATGCTAAACTTTCAAGTCATCCGAATGCACTTCTCCTTACCGGGTAGATTTGTTGGCTGAGCGCTGGCAGACGAGGTTTGGGGCTAGAACGCAGGCTTTCGGTTTCTCGGCCCAGTGGGCAGGCGGGTATCACCCTGCACATCCCAGTGGTTCTGGCATTGGCCTCCAGCTTTTACCTAAAGGAGAACGTCACTCTGGTAAATGCCAGGGGCTGTCTTGAAAGATAAAATCTACAGTGAATGTAAACCACAGGAGAATCAGGGAGTGAGTTAATATTCATAAGGCGGCCTTTTTACCCAACATAAGAATGTGTGGCTTTACCTGGAGGTTGTTGCTTACGAAATTCTCCCCTACGGTTGAATTCTGTGTCCCCAAATAGGCTGTGGTCCCATCCCACAGCCAAGAGCCAAATCAAGCTTTGGATAATTTCTGGGCTGACTAGTCTGGTACCTTGGTAGTAAGAAAGAAATTCTGCGTCCCCTTGGTCTTCAGCTATGTGATATAGTTACCTCGAAAACAGGAATCTCTGGTGAGTGGGGTTACTAGAAAAGAGAAAAAAACAAAACTCTGACCCTGCTATTTGCTAGAGAAATCCCCCATGGAGTCTTAAGTGCTTCCCAACAACTGTGGTTTTAATCCAATAACAGCAGCTCTTCTAACAGAGAGAAACCCAACTCACACAGCACGTAATACCCAAATGAAATTCAGATAACTCCCACTGTGTTGACAAAAAGGATTGGGGAAACGTCCTCTGCTCCTTCCCAAGAAAGACGTGCCTTTGGTGAGATTCAGCCAGCCTACCCTCCCAGAGAACGGCCACCCCGCTTTCTCCCCCAGCAAGGCAAGTGTGCAGAGATTTCTGGTTGTACAAAGCACAAATTCTCAGAAAAAAAAGTATGAATTAATGTTTGGCACCTCAAGGAGCCACAACTACTCGTCTTTGGAGACATGGAGGATCATCTAAGGAGAATTTCCCTGGCTTGCTAGGGTGTGATTGCTTTTGTAAGAACGCTGTTGCTGAAAATTTTCATCAAGGTGTATGATTGGAAGAAGGGCTCTGACAATATCAGCAATCATAAACAACGTGGATCTGTGTTCTCAGCCTATTTGAAATCATGAAACCCCACTTCATACATGTTTACGTGTTATCATCTGTCATTAAGTTTCCTTATAGGTCAGGCCCTGTGCAATGTACTGTATATACATTACCTCTAACACTGACAACAACCGGGAAGGTATTTATTGTCATCAGTATATAATTCAAATGGAAAAAGAGTCTCATGTTGATTGAATGACTTAACAAAGGTAACTCAGAATAAGTAGCCAAGTCAGAATTTGAAATCCCTATTTAATTCCAACTGCCGTATTCTTTGCACTGATGTATGTATATGTCACATATGTGCCATATCACATTCATTGTGAAAATGAATGCAAATTTCAGCATATTTTGGATTCCTGAAGGAAGAGCATATGTATACCCTCAGTACTGGACATGTTGTGAATTCTCAACAAATACTTATTCACTGGAGTATTCCTTTATAGATATATAGTTCACTTAGTCTCAATCACGTAGGCTTTACCTGCTACTTCTTCATGCTCATTTCACATGATGTTTACCCTGGCTAGACCTAATTTCTGGAAAGTTTCCCTGGTTGGGCCAAAGGGATTCAGCCAACCAAAGTTCACATGGACCAATTCTAGGTGAGAGCAACTATCAGTACCTATTCCTGAAATGAAGTCAACAAGAATCTAATAAACACCCACAGCCAACTCAATTCTTCTGACAAAGAAATACGGTAAAAACAAATAAGTAAAATATGGAGAGTTCCAATAAATTGACCAAACAACAACAGCAACATTTTATTTATTGACTCTACAAGAGGATAAAGAGCAAATGATTCTACATTCAAATTCCCAACTACATCTCCCGCATCTTGTGCTTTGTAAATAAATTTCCCTGTGTTTTTGTACCTAATTCACATAATTTAGAAAATAATGCTGTTTTAATACAAACACACATAATAAATATGTTTATTAGCTTCGAGATAAGCACTGGGAGATTCCATTCAAGATCAAAAAATAAATAGCTTAAGTCAATAGCAAGACGACTATAACTGAAATATAAATATATATTTTAAGAGAACAGCTACATTCAAATGTTAGCCCTTTTGCCACATTTCCTGAGAGCTCCTGTTTTAACATTAGCAGTCAAAAGAGTGGCATCCTGTCAGGACCCCAAGACCTCTATGGATGACAAATTTAACAGTTAAGAGATTGCACAAAGTGCTTTTATTCTGAGCCACATGTGAATTAGGCTCAAGCATAAAGGAAAAATAAATGGGAATTAGAGGGCAACTCACAGAGGCATTCCAGTTGGGGAGAGAATACCACCATTAAATCCCAAATGCAATTTACGAATACAGCATTTGAATTTTCTAATTGTTTCTACAAAAAAAAAAAAGAAAGAAAGAAATGAGGCTAATGGAATTACATTGGAACCAGCCATTCAATCATAGACAATTTTGCTGACCAATGTCTCTGTACATCCAGTCCCGAGCTCCTGATCACATCTGTAACCTTGCCAAACTTTGAGTCCAATAAGAGAAACCTTTTTCCTTTTTGTTTTTTCTTCCCCTGGCTAGGAATAGAAGAGTCTGGTGATTTCAAGTACTCCATGTTTCATGGTCAAATAGGATCAATTTGATACAGCTGCCGGGGACATATGAAGCAGAAAGGGGGCCTTGGAGATCATCTGTGCCTGTCGTTTTCAAATCATCTAGAACCACTTTGAAACTACTCACCACGTTGTCCACTCTTCTCCCTCCAGTGGCCTAATATGCACTCCGTAGCGAACAGGAGAAAAAGAAGTTTCCTTGGATAAGCTGCCAGACCAGTGAGGTTAAGTATCTCTGAAACAGATAATAAAATATTATTATTATTATTTCCGATAAAATTATTATTTTCTATCAGGAACACATGAACACACACTACTGTATGACAATTTTTAACGTTTGCAATAGACAATCCAGTAGACCTCCCAAAGGCTTTCACCTAACACTAAATACGCATGCCCAATCTGTTTTCAAAGTTCTATGCATACAGTGCTCCTAAGAGTGCAAAGAGCTCAGTTCCATACGGTGAAAAGAGTCATTCATTCATTCATCCACTGCATGTTAAATTTCAGGTATACCAAGCAGTGAGAACTCAGTGTCTATCACCAAAAACGAATACTGTCTAGTGAAGAGACAAAACATGATAACAATTACGGCTCAAAATGAGAATCGGTATGCAACAAAATTTCCCCCGGTTTGACTGTCTGTGTGCTTCATCACTGAGGATCCCCACACTGAGGCCCAAACATTTCCTCTCCCATCAGACACACGCTGCCACTCCTCCTGTAGGACAGAGTCTCCCCTGCCACCCTACCAGAGCTGCTTCTGTGACCAAGGCAGTGCACACTGTTCCTCCACACCTCTATTACCCTCGCCCATTTTCCCTTGTCCAAAATCTCCTTAGTCAAGACCAGCCTACCGTCTGTGGCAGATTAAGAGGATATAACCCTCTCCTGTTTGTGTTTCACCATGTTGTAGACCCTAAAGAAATTTTACAGAATTTAGTGAAGTAGCACCTGCAGACCCACAGGATTCAGACTCATCGGAATGAGGCCAATGTGCGTTTGGCCAGGAGACAAATCCAAGCCTCCAAGAGGCTCCTTGACCTCCTTGGCAAGGCCTTGAGCCAGGCCACCCCACTGGCTGTGCAGACATCACCAAACCTGCCTGAATCTTGGAAAAGGACAGAGCCTGACTTCTTTTCCCAGGAGGTTCCTTAGCCTCAATGGCAACACATTTCTATGGGGTCTCTCCCAGCAGATCACAGACACACCTTGACAAGTGTCACTCCTTCTTGGGCTCCAGAGAGGACAGCACCAGTGCAGTTGTGGAGGAAGTACAGTGGAGCGCAGAAAAAGCAGGTGAGTCGGAAAAACGTCATTAAGGAGGTAAGATTTGAAAAATGCATTGCACTTCGTGAGTCAGACCATCATTGTGCACGTTGGAGGATGGAATCTCAGGAAAGTAGAGGAACAGCCAATTCAAAGACTTAGAGGAATGAAAAAAGTACCGTGTGTTCAGGGAAATACATGCTTGCTTGTGTGCTTGCTTGTGTGCTTGCTTGCTTGCTGAAGCACAATATTTGATGTTGGGAGGAAAGAAGTAAGAGATGAGTCTGGAAACTAGTAAGGGTTTGATCATAAAGAGTCTTATATGCTACCTGAAAGAATCTGTTTTATCCTATTTTGGTTTTTTGTGGATTTGAGGTTTGTTTCTTTTTTTTAGCAAACATTTGAAGAGTTGAGCTGGATAATTATTTGATCATATTTACCCATTGGAAAGATCTCTGGGCTAATAGTGTAGAAGGTGGATTTGAGGCTAGATAGACTAGAATAGGAAGAGGCAGGAAGATCTATATGGAAGGGGCTACAATTTTCAGGCAGGAGGTCATGAGATACTGTGGCAGACAGAATGCTGAGATGGCCCCAAAATTCCCACCCACAGGTGCACATTCCCTGTGAAACCCACTTCCCTTGAGTGTGAGGGAGGACTAAAAATATGATGGGTTTCATTCTGTGATACACCAAAGGTGAAGGAATTTTGCAGAGGTAATTGAAGTCCCTAATCAGTCGACTGTGAGGTACTCAAAGGGGAAATTATCCTGGATGGACCCAACCTAATCAGATGAGCCCTTAAAAAAAGTATATAGAGGTCAGAGACTGGAACCATCAGGGATACCCTCCTGCTGGCCTTGAAGAAACAAGCTACTCTGTTATGAGAAGGCCTATGAGAGGATCACATGGCGAGGATCTGCAGGAGCCTCTAGGCTCCTCTAGGTAGGAGGCAGCAAGCTGACATCCTGACCCATATAAACTGTGAGATAATAAATGTGTGTTGTCTTAAGCTTCTAAATTTGTGGCAGTTTTTCATGCAGCAATATAAAAAATACAGATATCCACAGCAGGAGACAAATACGTAGTATATTCAGAAGAAAGCATTGACAGGAAGTAGAGTTGGAGCCGATGTGAGTGAAAGAATGACTCAGAAGTTACTGGCTGAGATGGTAGATAACCAGTTTTATTTTGGACATGTTGAGTTTGCTATAACTTGCTATAGGGCATTCAGGTGGCCAGGTCTAGAATTCTGTTGGATATAAGGACCTAACGCCAAAGGAAAGCCAAGGGCCAAGTCTGGTAAACAGGCCGCATCTGAAGGGCCAGACAGAAAGTGGGAGCCAAAGACTGGAGCCAAAGGAGACAGAGTAACCATGGTAGCCAACGAACACGGAGGATGGAAGGAGGCGGATGGGAAAGGGGCCTGAGGAAGTCACCTGCTGGTCTCTCAGGGACTCCACGTGCTTAGGTAACTGCTCCAGGGGGTCTTCTTCTGTGTTGTTACTGTCATTGTTTTTAAGAAGCAAATCAAATCAGGCAGGGCCATGTGATCGGTTGTGATCACCAGGGCAAACGTAAGGAGAAAGGAAAGAAGACGACTAAGGATGAAGCTCTCGGATGCATCCGTGTTCAGATGACAGGAAGGGGAAGGGGAGTTTGCCGTGAGACTGAGAAGGAGGGGCCTGAGAGGGAGGAGGAGAAGGAGGAGAGGCAGTTTTTCCCGAAAAACCCAGGAAAGGGGAAGCTTCCAGTGGACATGCTCACCAGTCTTGAAAGCCACCATATAAGGGGAGGGCCGAGATGCCCATGAGGTAAAGCAATTATAACGAGTGGAATTTAACGTTAGCAGAAGTTTAAAGTTCAGTCCCAGCGGCCACGTTATGGCCAGTGCTTTACTTTCCTCATCTGTAAAATGAGAGTAATAAATGAGGGTGAGATACCTGCCCTGCTTTCCTCACAGGGTTAGAAATTCTCCCCTCCCTTCCACTCTGCTTCATAAAGGCTTGAAGGTAGAGGAGCCAGCCCTTTCCACCACCTTGGGCCGAAGAAGACTGGGTCTCAACCTCAAACTGCCCTGAACTGCTTTGTTGGGTTCAAGCTGATTCCCTTCTGAAAGGAGGGGCTTGGAGACAGAAATGCTTGCCAACCATCTCTAATTGCCAAGAAGTATAAGAAGTTGAAATGTTGAAGAAGGGAACCTCACTCCTCTTTATTTTTTTTTTTTCATTTTTATTGGAGTATTAGTTGATTTATAATGTCGTGTTAATTTCAGGTGCCCAGCAAAGTGAATCAGCTATACAGATACATATATCCACCCTTTTTTAGATTCTTTTCCCATATAGGTCATTACAGAGTATTGAGTAGAGGGAACCTCACTCCTCTTTCAAGGCACGTTGTCACTTTGTTTACTCAGCACTTGCTTTATTGGAAAACAGCTGAGAACCAAGAAATGAACAAAAGAGACCTCTAACAGCCACCGTCTACACCACAGAACACACCTTCATTAGTGAGCTTTATCGGAAAGGATTTCCTAGGGTTCTTACTCAAGGCCTACTTTTCCTCTTTGGAAATTCTAATAGGCTTGGTGATGTGGTTTCCAAATAAACAGCCCAATAAGAGCAGCAAATTAAAAGAAAAAGAGGATAGAAGAGGCACATCGATAACAGTAACGAGTGACAGCTGATGGCTTAACAGCAAGGATGGAAACAGGGGAAAAAATAACTACAGAAGGCAAACAAAAGAAGTAAAAATCACAGCAGTTTAGGATCATTTAGTGTAGAATAAAAACATTCTGCATACTACAACAGACCCCCGAGGGCACTAGAGCTCAGCACGATGGCATAAGCCATCATAAAAAAAAGTTAAATTACATTCGCCATAGTCTAAAAGGCAGAGATATTCATAACATACAATAACAATAAGAGGAGACTTATGGCTTGATCCACTTATTCTTTAAACGGTATTTCTTGAGGAGCAGCTATGTGCCTGGCACCAAAACATAAAGGAGAAAGAATGAGATGGTGGCTGTTGAGTAACTCTCAGTTATCTGGAAGCTCAGCTATTCTGAGAAAATCATTCCCTGCAAGGTGTCCTGTCCAGAGCCCTTAGAACATTTATTAAAATATCAAGGTTTAAAAATAAAGAAATAAAATAAAATATCAAGGTTTTTGAAAAATCTAAACAATTCACACTTCCCTCATTGGCAAAACCAGGTCTACTTTATCTAGACTGAATTGACTACTTTTGCTGAAAAATAACAAGAAGAAAATCTGAATACGATTCTCCCAGTACAACAGCTACCTACGCTATGGTTGTATATAAAAAACACCTTCAGGAGCTGCAATGATTTTTAACAATAGTCAGGCAGGAGTGCTTCTGGGCACTCAGAGTGCATGCTATTTGTTTTATGTCATTAATATAAGCCCCAAACGTGCTGAAGTTAAAACCAACAGGTAACTTAGATCCAGGGGAAAAAAAACCTGGCTCTCTCTGATCAGTATCTTATACCAGTTTTTGGAATCCCACAAAGTAAAATCTAAACCAGTGTTTCCAAACTATAGGTAGACCAGTTATATTAGAATTCCAAACTTCTGGGCCCCATCACAGATCTACTGGGACAGAATCTCCATATTTTTTAAAACCTCTGCAGGTAATGCTAACGTGCAACCAGAACCGCTTATAGCTCTAATATTCTACTGTTTTCAATGTACCTTACACCAAATAAATAAGACAATTTCCCCATAAATACTATAGTCCAAATTCAATGAAAAGAAAATCCCAGATGTACTATATTAGATT
This sequence comes from Balaenoptera musculus, assembly GCF_009873245.2. Lineage (NCBI taxonomy): Eukaryota > Metazoa > Chordata > Mammalia > Artiodactyla > Balaenopteridae > Balaenoptera > Balaenoptera musculus. The sequence continues at coordinate 59,928,377 of NC_045796.1, read as the reverse complement.
TTAATCTTGTAACTAAAGAGAAAATAACATTAACAAGGGAAATTAAATTCATGGTATTTTTTTCATAATTTTGAGGCTTACAGATTAGAAAAGTGAGGAATTAAGCTAAAAAGTTTCAAACACAATTATATTTTGGCTACATCACCTTTGTATCATCATGCATGAACCCTCAGGGTATTAATAATAAAGTCAAAGGGAATCTGAAACTTTTGCTGGAAAAATAGAATTTCAAAAAGAAGCTTGTCAGTCTTTAGAAACAATGCCAAGTCTCTCTTTCTCTTTCTCTCTCTCTCTCACTTTGGTGCTGTTTAAATTTCCTGCTTTTGCAAGCCCAGATATAATATGAGATGAAAGAAGAAACATGTAGAAGCCAGAAATAGTCTCATTACATAGAATTTAGGGACCCTGTGGAACGTAACAGGTTAGAGAGAGTGACATTATATGTAATTAAGATGTCTAGGGTTCATTTCAGTCCCCAGGGGACAGATACAAAATATATAACTATTAATAGCAACGGTTAAATAACAATAATGCAAGTTCTTCTTGTATTATTAGATCCCAGAGTTGGGGGTTTTTTTGTTTGTTTTTGTTTTTTGGGTTGTTTTTTTTTTAAGGATAAGTTACTATTCTTTGGAAAACTCCAAGAACAAGTAAAGGGAAAGTTACTTGACTTAGGACCAAACACTAACTTCTAAGCTAGAGGGTCAGATGGTCCCACACATGATTTTTGCCTCTCTCAAGGAGAAGATAAGTTTCCCCTACTCTCCTTTCTTATCAGGAACAAATTGAAAGACATAACAGACTAGGAAGCTGTGGTGACCAGTGTATATGCTGGGTTTTGGCAGGCCAGAGAATCTAGTCTGTCCTTTCCTGGCTTGGTAAAAATTTTGTAGAAGCTCTCCCCGGGCATTTGGTGTGATGAACAAATTGGCAAACCAACGTGTACCCTCTATACACAGAGCATTGTTTTGGGAGCCGAGGAGATAGATATCTTAACACTGTATGAGGCAGGATTCTGTCCTCGAGGAAATTAAAATATAGCTGGGAAAAAAAAATCCGCAAACATCAATTAGGGAATTGTATGCCATAATTCATGATTAAGTAAAAAATTAATGTCATAGCTGTTCGGAGAAGGCGAACTAAAATGAGACTAATTGGGAAAGACTTCATGGAATTAATGCACTTGGGCTTTGAAGGATGCTACCAGGACTAGTCTCAAGTGGATATGCAAGGGAAAGAATTGGTACTCGTACATGGAATTACATGTATGTAAAAAACTGTATGGTTTTCTTTTTCCCTCTTTTTATTTTTCTTTATTAATTTTTAAAAAGATGGAGACTTTTTGCCCTTGGCCATGACTTAGAAATGTATATAAAATGAGGTTGACGATTTAACAGCCTTAGTGACATGTTCTTAGACAATCTTCAGTTCTTCCTAGATTTGGAGAAGCAGCAAACTTAAACAGTAAGTAGGAGAAAAATGGGGAGGCTGCTGTAATTAGACCAGCTGATACCAGAGAGTAGCAACTATGAATAATAACGGATGAAGCAGAACCCTGAAGGCTCAACAGTCTGGGCCCATTTAACACTGAGAAAATACAACCATACTCTTCTCATCCACCCACCCCGAATTGCCCCAGAATGCAACCATCATAGCTCCTGGAATGCACTTTCTCTACCGATACCAATCTCTTTTTTAAAAAAGAAAAAAAAGGAAGAAAAATTGAAAGAGGGGGAAAAGAGGGAAAAAGTTCATTTATTTGTTTACATAAGAATTTTTTTATTGAGCAACTACAACTGCTTTAAGTACTAGAGACACAGCTGTGAACAAAAGAAACAAAGTTCTTACAGTTTTGAGCTTTTGTGCCAGTGGGGGAAAAAAATTCTCCATCTTATGATTTTTAAAAAGAATGAGATAAACAAAGCTTCAAATATAACTTAGGTCCAATTCCCCATGGGTTAGTGAAAGTCAACCTGGATTTTTTTTTTTTAATCTATCCTACACCACCTCTCTGACACTGAGTCTAGATCTGTAGCCTTTGCCTGCTGGTTCTTTTTCAGGAAGACCCCTCCTTGCCCTTCTAGTTAGCAATCACTCTTCTGCCTTCTGGATCTGGCCTTCCTTGGCTCCTTCTCCATCTCTCTTACCTGCAATTGAGGTTTTCTTTTCCTCGATTCCCCCATTTTGTTTGTTTTCCCCAAACTCCAAAAGGTCATACACCTAGGCAATTGTGAAAGCCAAAAGTCAGTTACGTGATTCCTTCCTCCAGACCAAGGGTCTGAGGAACTAAGAACTAAGGTTCTTGTTAGCCTCTCAAGACCGGTTCCCACCCTGGGCGGGAGTCACAAATAACATTGCTGAATCATGGCCTAGGGGACCTTCAGGAACTAAAAACAGGTATTCTGGTTTGCGAGGTTGTTCTTTTAAAAGAGAACTTAAAACTCTTTTCTTTAATGAATTATTCTAGTTTTGCTCTGAGACTGCAGCTCCTGTTTTATTTTCAGTTGTCTTTTTCCATAACTCCTTTTAGAAATAAAAATGGGAAACGTTACCTAGCCCCTAGGAAGAAATATGTACATACATTCAAAACACAGTTTCATGCAACCTTAATAACCTGAATTCTATTTCCCTTTCCGTACATGATGGATGAAATTACTTTGATTATGCTGGCTTTCCAATTACTCATTCATGCCAAGAAAGCTAGCCCTTGAAACCTCGTGACCTTGTTTATTTCTTTCCCACCTTGCCCTTCACAATCAGAAAATCAAAGAGCACTGGGGCCGGAAGGCGCTTCCGTGATCCCCAAAGGAAGGATTAAACTTAAAAGTCATACATATTGATTGACCTGAGTTTTCTAAAATTAAACCCAAGTAACAATTTCAATACCAATTTTTAAGCTGTAAAAACTGATTTGGAGTTACAGAGTTTTGAGTCATATGAAAGGCTTGGTAAATATATAACCTGGTTGCCAAAGGGTTTCTGCTTAATATACCAGGAAATGATTTATTCCCATGTGCTCACTTTATTCCTTAATCCAAATCAGTGATTTTCAAATTGTGCTCCTTTGGAGTCTGAGGGTCTATCACACACAGAAGTGAAGGGGGACCAGTTTTGGAGGCTCTACATGCTCTGTCCCTGCTTTGACCAGAGACCTTCCCCTTTTTCTCTCTTAGGGTTGGGTTATCAAGTACGAGTTCATACAAATAAAGTTTTCTGCTACTACCCAAAAAGGAAAAATAAATTTGAAAAGGAAATGAACTTACACAAGTAATGGTGGACAAAAAAAATACAAAAAGTCAACCATAATCATTTTCTCACAGACAGTTAGACTGGGGCTAGCAATTGGTCCTAGAATCAGCACTGGGTTGGCCTTCTGCTGTATAATTCTCCTTGACTGGCTTTTCACTACCAAGCACCAGGGCTCACCACCAACTGCCCCAGGAGCCAACTCCATAGCCATAGGCATCCTGGCTACTTACATACAGCTCTGCTGATCTGCTTGTAGTTTATGGTTCCAAGTTCACGTATTCATTCAACAAACACATAGTGAAGGGCTCAAAGACAAAGACATGATGCCCAGAAGCAACCAATTTTTAGTCTAATGGGGAGACAGATAAGCAAAAGTTATAATTAAATTATGGTATATGAAAACAGGATGACCATTATTTTAATGGGGGATGTACAAGGTGTGGTGAAAGCTGAGAAGAACCACACCCTAGAAGAGTCAAGGAAGGCCTCACAAAGAAGCCTCAGCAGCATTTCAGGTGAAAGCACAAAATATGAAGCAGGGAGGGGGAAGATTTGGCTGGATAGGCAAGCCAGAGCCACGTTAGGAAGGGTCACGCCATATGGAGGACTTCACAGGGTCTATCCTGTAGGAAATGGGAAGCCAATAAGCCACTCACCTAGCATTATTGAACAATGGATAATTCCTCATTTCCCCAGCAGTTTTTTTTTCCTCCTTTATCCCATTCATGTCAGCAAATATTTCTTGAGTCCCAGCTCTGGGCCAATCACTGCTCCAGCCATAAAGAAACTTTGAAGTCATCTAAATCCTCTGAGACTCCAGATCTGCTGCCAGCCACACCCCCAGCAGGGCTTTCGGGCTAAGCCACCCCTGGGATGTTTGCTCCAACCGCCCAGTCATTTCCTTGGCATCTCGTATGGGGATTTTCCACCAGGAATCAGCAATGGAATTTTTTTTTAACATCTTTATTGGAGTATAATTGCTTTACATTGTTGTGTTAGTTTCTGCTGTATAACAAAGTGAATCAGTTATATGTATACATATATCCCCATGCAATGGAATTTTTTTAACTGCAGAACTAGATAACATAAGTAAGGAAAAGAGTTAAAAAGGAGGCTCTTGAAAACATTTAAAATAGCTGCTCAGCATTGAAAATCAGCTTACGGGATGGCAAATGCAAATGTGAGCTCAGACAGGCCCAGCTCAGTTTTGCAAATCCTTTGGTAATGAAAATAGATCCGCACTTTAATTTTTCAAACCATAAACCTCCCCGAAGCAAGTAAGAAAAGAGAAGAAACATAAGGGAAATGTTCTACAAAGGAAGTGGATTTTGCATTTGATGTGTGGATGGAACTCAGTCAGCACAGAAGTCCCAAACACTGTGAAGTGGGCTCAGTCATGGCTGGTACCCCAGGGTCCATTCCAGTTGGGAGAATCCCTTTCCAAAGTCCAGAATCATCTCATCTCCCTTCCACCCCCAACTATCACATCAAACCTTGCTCTCTGGAAAGGAGACAGTACCTTCGTGAACACTAAGGTATAAATGACAGCTTTAAAATGCCACTTCTTCTGTAGGGTATTTGCATTTTAACAGAGTCTAAAACCTCAAGCCAAAGGGAAACCCCTATGAATGTGCACATATGAAAACAGTTTGCAATGAGTTTTTTTGCTGTTTCTCCACAGACTCAAAAGTTACCTGGCAGAAAGCAGCTGCTTGATTATTCAACAAGGGAGAAGTTGAGGTTCACAAACCATCAAGTTCAGACCTAGTGTACTTTCTTGGCAGAAAAATAAAATGAGGGGCAGCGCACGTGGCTTCTCCAGTGCTGAGCTCCTGCCCAGTCCCCCAGCAGCCCCTCAGGTGGCTTCACAGTGAGTTTTGAGACGCTGTACCTCGCTGTGGATGCTTTCTTCTGAATTCCGAAAGAAGGATTTCCAACACACTCTGACGACAGAGCACCTCAGCAACTGCCCTGCATCCGCTGAGCCCCCGCCAACAAGTCTTGAACTCAGGCCCCCCGCAGAGGGGTGAGTTGGGGGGCGGGGTTCTTCCTGAGATGCTCTCTCTCAGCCCTAGAAGAGGGGTGATAGCTGCTCCTGGTATCTGCTACTCCTATTTCTTCAGATTCTCTTTACACTTGTTAGCTAATCCCTCATTGCTCCAACCCCCTACTGAAATCAATAATTCTTTATATTAAGCTTTTCCTGTTCAAATTAAGTAAATAAAGCACTTTTTTATTGTCTTGAACTTGATAAGTTACCGAACTCTTCTCCCCTCCCCCTGCTCCGGTTCCCTACCCCACCAGCATAAGATGTTATTCCTTCTGCCAAGAGATTCAGACAAAGCCAGAATATCTATTTTTAAGGCCCTTGTACAGTTTCTTGACATATAAAATCACCAAAGGCACTGCCTCAAGGCAATATTTCTCAGTGTCTTACTTTCCTCATGGCTTATAAGCTGAAAGAAATTCAAATATCCCAAATTTCAAGGGGTGAGGATGTAAACTTACTTGCTAGATCAGTTCTTGCTCTTTCCTAGGTTGTAGAAAATCTAGGGAAAGAGTCCATGGGGTAGGAAAACAAAATGAAACAAGAAGCCTAAGTTTATCTGCCTGATATATGCTGAAGAACTCAAGAAATGAGGAAGACAGAAGAACAAAGCGTCCTGAATGTTGGAGAAAGTCATGATAAAGAGAGAGAGAGGGGGCTTCCCTGGTGGCGCAGTGGTTGAGAATCTGCCTGCCAATGCAGGGGACACGGGTTCGAGCCCCAGTCCGGGAATATCCCACATGCTGCGGAGCAACTAAGCCCGTGCGCCACAACTACTGAGCCTGCACTCTAGAGCCCCCGAGCCACAACTACTGAAGCCTGTGCGTCCGTGCTCTACAACAAGAGAAGCCACTGCAATGAGAAGCCTGCGCACCGCAATGAAGAGTAGCCCCCACTCGACGCAACTAGAGAAAGCCTGCATGCAGCAACAAAGACCCAACACAGCCAAAAATAAATAAATAAAATAAATAAATTTTTTAAAAAAGAGAGAGAGATTTAGAAACTTAGAGATTTAGAGATTTAGAAATTTTCAAGGAGATCTTAATAAGTAGTACTCTAAATTATAAATGTAATCTCTCTTTAATACTTGAAGAGATACAAGTAAAGATTGAAATTACTTTTTCTTATGGTTGCTGGACTGTTTCTTAAAGTATGAGGCAAGCCACATGGGTTCCCGTCATATTAGTTGTTCTAATACTTCAAAATGCTTATTCTTTCAATAACCCTACAAAAGTGCCCTAAAATTCTACTTCTGAACCCAGGAGATTAACTTTCCTAATGGTGATCATATTTAACCTTCATCAACTGAGCCGAAACACCTGTAATCCCTCCAAAGAAAGAGCCTACTTTCCAACCAAGGTATCTGTGCCCACCAGTCAGAGATTGATGGTCACCACTCTTATATGTCAGTCAGTAAACCTCTCTAGAGTTTGGATGGGGTTCCTTCAACATGACAAACACTTTCTCGGCTAACTGGTAAAGATTATCTCTGAATAACGAAGATCATCCTACATGCAAACACTAGGGAATCATCCCCACATGCCAGACCTTGCCAGTGACCCAAGTTTGTTTCAAACTAGTTCAATGAGCATGTAGTGAACCAATATAAATCTAACTCTACTAAGAATAATAGTGGGATTTGTTCCACTTACTTTGTTTCTAAAGGCATATAGGGCGTGACCCACACATCCTCTGATGCCTTTTGCTTTTTGTATTTCTGTATTTGTTTCCTAGCCTGGTACTCAAGCAGGTGTTCTGCCCATGGCCTAAAAAAGGGTGGCATCTCTCCTGCTTTACTTCCACCAGCCCTCAATATCCACATAGTCCCAGCTTCAACCCAACATTAAAACTCTTTCAACCAGGTTTCCCCCAGCACCGGGTTCTCTTATCCAAATCACATCTTTCTGTATTGCCCACAACCGGTTGTTTTCTTTGAACCACCTCTGCTGTATCATATCATACAGACTTAAAAGTAGATGATCCCTCCCTCCACTTTTCCTGACAAGGAGTAGCAGTTCGTTTTGTTTCTTACAATCCCATTAATCCACGGTCTTCCTCACCCCTAGCACGGAGCCAGACCATTACTGTCAATTCCCCGCTATGTTTATCATTGTAAACCCAAACCTCTCATTTTATGCCATCGTTATGATTCTCCAAAACCCCTTCACCAAAATAAGTATACAGTTCATCCTGAGGCTGATGCTACCCAACTGCTCCTGCGTTTCCCCACATCAAAAGGTAAGGATGGGGCTTCCCTGGTGGCACAGTGGTTGAGAATCTGCCTGCCAATGCAGGGGACACGGGTTCGAGCCCTAGTCTGGGAAGATCCCACATGCCGCGGAACAACTGGGCCCATGAGCAACAATTGCTGAGCCTGCGCATCTGGAGCCAGTACTCCGCAGCAAGAGAGGCCGCGATAGTGAGAGGCCTGCGCACCGCGATGAAGAGTGGCCCCCACTTGCCGCAACTAGAGAAAACCCTCGCACAGAAATGAAGACCCAACACAGCCATAAATAAAATAAAAAAAATAAAAAATAAAAAGGTAAGGATGGTAAAAACGTTAAAAAAAAAAAAAGATTAGTTAAAAAAAAAAAGATTAGTTAAAAAAAAAAAGATAAGAATGGGACGCAGGGAAAGCTTCGAGAACAAGTCAATGCATTTTTTGGCCCCAACTCAGAGATTCCTGTGGCAAACCCTGCTGATTGGCTGATGCAACATCCATACCCAACTTCTTGCTCCTTTGGTCCTTTCCGCTATAGAACATGGAATGAGTAAGTATGCACTTTTCCAGGCTTTTCTATAAGTCGGGTTAACCATGTAACATAGATCTGTCCAATAAGATGTAGTAAAAGTCTGCCGAGGTGAGGATGGTCCTGGGAAAGCTTTTGGTTTCCTGATAAGAGAGGCAAATATAGCTGGCCTTGCCCAATTCCCCATCTTTCTGCTTTGAAGGTAAGTGCAATATCTGATGTTGGAGCAGCCATTTTGTGGCTAGGAGGCAACAAGTACAACGGAAAGCTTACTGTGACATTGTCAAGCTGCTGAACCAACTCTAGCAGCTGCCTGCTTCCCTGACCCTTTGTTACATGAGCCACTGTAAACTGAGTTTCCTGTCACATGCAGGCCAAAGCATTCCTACTTAACATACACGGCCACCAAATGTCTTGCCAGAGCTACCTTTAAAAGTTTCTTCATCCTTTTCCCACTTTGAGAAAGAGGCTTTATTTAATAGTCTTTATTTTCCTGAAGAGTAAATTATCTTTTTTTCCATTTCAGCATGATACCACAAAGGAAGAAATTTTTTAGAGTTTGTGTGCTTATGAATTTAGTGGTATCTATCACTACCTGACATTATGTTATTTAATTACTATAATTATATTTATTGTTAATTAATCCATTAAAGTTGTTGCCAATATACTGATTAATTTTACTATATGTCATAAACATATTTTACTCAAAATTAATATCATATTGTATATGTTACTTACATTTTATTGATAATATATCATTATATTATCATATTATATAATATGTTGTCTACTTATTGTTTTTCTTTCTCACTGAAATAAAGACAGTGCCTAGAATAGTGCCTGGCACCAAGTAGCCATAGAGTAAATATTTCGTGAATAAATAAATGAATCTTACTTTTAAAAATACTTATCTAAAATTAGTCTGTTTCAGGCAAAAAAATTCAATGGGTGTGTTATTAAGGGGTCCGTTTAAATGAGGGGTTCAGCTTGACATCCTACAGAAGGAGCCTTTTAAATGATGGTAATTAGTTTTTAAAATAAATTACATTTTTTGCTATTTAAATTCCCACAAGCAATTAGACTGCTGTTTTAAAAATGAGAGTCTGGGAAGATGTCTCTTTAGTAGATTCCTGCTTTGACAATGGTCCTTCTTAAACCTCATGTCTGGGGCACAAAGTCAAAACACAACTTCTCTTCAGCCTCAGGGGTCAGGAGTAAGATCCTGACCCACAGTTTTGCCAGTTAGTTTCCAAATCCTATTCAAAGATCCCTTTATGACTAGTATCATCTCAAAATGTATACCCTCTGTTTTCCTCTATGCTGCACAATTTAAATAAACAAAATCTTCATGAAAGTTTTTTAAGTCCTCTCTGCTGAAAAGCAAAAAAAAAAATAGAGTATCTGGTAGCATGTGGTCTTTCTCATGTCAAACAATTAACGTTAAAAATTACCCATGTTTCTCTTAAGGGCCCTTCCCACCTCTGAAAATTGAGCAGATCTTCCAGCATGAATTCTGGCCAGCCCAGAGGTCATCCACACAGGGAGGATCGTGGCTTCATCACCAGAGAGGAATTCTTCACAGCCAATGCTGGATCGGTGAGTGGCTCTGCGTGCCAGTGCAGGACTCACGTCAGCTATCACTCTTACCCAGATTTGCCCAATAGGGCACCGCTGACCACTTTCCAGAGCCTGAAGGCTTCACTCGGTGCACACAGGAAAAGCAGAGTCCAGCATGACAAGCTCTGAGCCGACTCACCTGTCACCCAGAACAAACCCCACTGCAGGTTCCACTGTGGAACTCTGCTCAGTGGACTTGAAGGCCAGGCTCCAGTCAATTCAACTCCCAGGGCAGAAAGGTGCTCCCCAGAGGTAAGTAGTCAAAGACCTTGAATTTGTTATCTACCACCGCAGAACAAAATTACCACAAACCTAGCAGCTCAAAGCACCGCACATTTATTATCACATAGTTTTGATGTGTCAGGAATTTGGGCACAACTTAGCTGGGTCCTCTACCTCAAGAGGCTGCAATCAGATGTCAGCCAAAGCTTATCCGAAGGCTCAACTGGGGAAGGATCCACTTCCAAGCTCACATGGTTGTTGGCAAGATCTAGCACCTTGCAGGCTGTTGGACTGAGAGCCTCAGTTCCTTGCTGGCTTATCTGCCAGGAGCCTCCTTCAGTCCCATGTGGGCCTTTCCATAAGTCTGATCACAATAGGGCAGCTCGATTCATCAGACTGCAAGGAAGAGTCGCTCAAGCCACACACTCAGGCTTCAGTCTTCTTCTTCTTTTCCCACACATTCAGTAAGTCAGTCAGTACGTCCTACTCATTCTAACACTGAAGTGTCTCTCAAATCTGTCTCCTCTCCACTCCAAATGCTAAGATTCAAACACTCAACATCTCTCTACAGAACTGTCTCCAAAGCTTTCAAATGGGTCGCTCTGGCCCAGTGGGAGGTTAGTAAAGGCCCTGATTTGTAGAATTTGCTGATTTCTATAGTATAAATACTCCCACCCTGGCTCATTTCTAGCTACCAGTGCGACACCACAATGACAGTGCTGGGGAGAGAAGCCCAGCAGCACACCATTATATCGTGTTTCCACCATACAGATACAGTGCACATAGATAACCTCAAGAGCATAGGTAATGGTAAAATGTAAGATAATTAGGAAGCGATACGCTTTGCACATGTATTGTCTTTGTTTTCAATATAACTTAATAGTAACTTTATATAATTTAATATTTAATAACATCCATGTTCAATAACCCACTCAGAAAATTCCTGAAAACCTAACAATTGGCTCTCACATCTGATACATACCCTCTCCAACACACCACAGCCGGGTCCCTTGTCTCTTGCACTCAAGCTGTTCTTCAAAGCACAGCAGACAGACATTTCAACACAAATCCAGTCATGTCACTGTCCCTGCTCTTTTTGGTGGTTTCTCATACCTACGGCTCTGACCATGGGTCATCCTCTGACCACACCTATGGCTCCAACTGCATTTTAGTTCACAATTAAACATGAATGGTAATAATAGCAGTAACAGAACCTAACAGTTACAGTATTGACATTTACTCCGTGCTAAGTCCTTAGCATGCATGTATTATATCATTTAATCTGTACAACAATCATATAAACTAGCTACTCTTAGTGTCCCCATTTTACAGATGAGGAAAATGAAGTGTGTCTCAGTGACCTGTAAAAGTTCACACGTAGCATAGGTAATGGAGCTGGTCTAATAATAAAACCCAGATTCTTAGGACTAAGATAGTCTCATCAATTCAACACTCTCCACATGCACTGTGTTCCTCCTGTCTTTACCCCCATTGCACACTTTTTTTTTCCTCTATTTAAAATGCCACATCACCACTGACCCCAGTACCACATCACTCCACCCTTCTCACACTGCTACTCTAAGTACCTAGTTCAGTGGTAATCTAAACTGGGAGGCAAGAGAAACTGAGAGGCTCAAGAGTGTCCAGCCAACACTGAGAGTCCAGTAACACTGGGATCACTGCTTATTTGGGGCCATGAGGCTTTACCAGCAAATAAATAAATAAAAAAATAAAAACCAAAAAATTGTTTTATCCAAATGCCAAGGCACAAAGGAAACAGCTAAGGTGTCTTACAGTTGAAGCAGTCAAAATATATTTGTTAAAATGGGGTCTGGCTAACTATCCCTTCTTAAGCTACCATTAAATTAGCTAACATGAAAGTGACAAAGATAGGGAGAGAGAGAAAGAGAACTAGAGGGGAGGGAAGGGGAATGGAAGAGGAGATGAGAGGAGGGGAGGAGAGAGGAGAGGAGAGGACAAAACACATAATGTCATCCATCACTTAACTTACAGATAGCTCATTGCCGAGATCTGTGTGGCATGTAGATGTCTCGAATACTACAGTAGTCCCCCCTTATCTGCAGGGGATACATTCCAAGACCCCCAGTGGACGCCTGAAACCGCAGATAGTACAGAACCCTATATATACTATGTGTTTTTTGCTATACATACACACCTACGATAAAGTTTAATTTATAAATTAGGCATGGTAAAAGATTAACAACAAGAACTAAGAATAAAGTAGAACAATTGTAACAATATACTGTAATAAAAGTGATGTGAATGTGGTCTCTCTCTCTCTAAACATCTTGTTGTACTGTACTCACCCTTCCTCTTGTGATAATATGAGATGATAAAATTCCTACCTGATGAGATGAAGTGAGGTGAATGATGTAAGCATCGAGATGTAGCATTAAGCTACTATCGATCTTCTGACCATATGTCAGAAGGAGGATCATCTGGCTCCAGTGATCCTGAATCCCTGAGTCATGATGATGTCAATGGTTGATGTTAGGAGCAGACAACGTCAACGGCTGGGGATCCCAGGCAGGACCCAATGAGACGGAATGAGATTTCATCACGCTACTTAGAACAGCACACAATTCAGAACTTACGATTGTATATTTCTGGAATTTTACATTTAATATTTTTGGACCACAGTTGCCTGCAGGTAACTGAAACTGCAGAAAGTGAAACCACGGATAAGGGGGTCCTACTGTAATCTAAATGCCCATTAGCAGTATGATGGGAAATAAATTGTGCTGTAACCATTTAATCAATTATTAGCCAACAATTAAAAGAATGAGATGAACCTATGTGATATGACATGGAAAAATCTCTAAGATATTATCAAGCTGGGGTGGGGGGAAATATACAGACAGTATGTATAATATGCACCCATTTTGTTTTAGTCCTAACTGTATTAGCATATGTGTACATTTATGTAAATATATAGAAAAATGTCATATTAAACTTTTAAAAGATCCCTCTGGAAGGGGGGTAGTTTTTCCCTTCTTATTCTATACACTCTGTACAGTCTGCATTCTTATACAGCAAATGTATCTCTTGAATAATTGCCTTTGTTCTGTTTTATTTTCTTACTACGCATTACTCAAATGTCAACTCTGTAATCTTCCCCTGATTTCCTTTGCCTTTTCCTGGATGATTCAAAAGTCTGCTGTACTTTTCTCCACATTCACATGTGTACTATTATTTAGTAAATAATTGTAAACATACATCTTTTCCTACAAGATGGGTTCCCTGTTTCATTCATCTCTGAATTCCCCACACCCAGCACAATGTCTGACACATAGTGGACTCTCATTGTTTAATTGAATGAATGAATTAATCAACCAAACAAACAATACAGGAGTGAGACAGTTAAGCTTTCCAAAATCTATGGCTAGATTATCTATGCCCTATCTGATTCCATGGCCTGTAGTTTATCAAGATAAGCTCAGGACTCTTCTTAAAGAAGCAGTATGGTGGTTAAGAGCAACGGTTCAAATGCCAGCTCCATCACTTCCCAGCTGGTGACCCTGGGCAGGTCACTTACCTCTGTAACTCAGCTTCCTCTTTTATGAGATGGGGCTAATAACAGTTCCTACTTCATAGAGCTGTTGTAAATATAAATGACTTAATACATGTGTTGGCTATCACTATTAATGTTATTAAGAAAAGAGTGGGGCTTCCCTGGTGGCACAGTGGTTGAGAATCTGCCTGCCAATGCAGGGGACACGGGTTCGAGCCCTGGTCTGGGAAGATCCCACATGCCGTGGAGCAGCTGGACCCGTGAGCCATAATTACTGAGCCTGCACGTCTGGAGCCTGTGCTCCACAACAAGAGAGGCCGCGATAGTGAGAGGCCCGCGCACCGCGATGAAGAGTGGCCCCCGCTTGTCACAACTGGAGAAGGCCCTCGCACAGAAACGAAGACCCAACACAGCCATAAATAAATTAATTAATTTAAAAAAAAAAGAAAGAAAGAAAAGCGTGAGTTCCCTGGTGGCCTAGTGGTTAGGATTCCGGGCTTTCACTGCCGTGGCCCAGGTTCAATCCCTGGTCAGGGAACTGAGATCCTGCAAGCCGTGTGGTGCAGAAAAAAAAAAAAAGATATTATCTAATAACAGCAGGAAAAAATCAAAATTATTATAATCTTCAGGAGATTGAACTTCTAAAGAGGCTGAGGCCGGCTAGCATCTTCAAGGCCAGCACAGAGAAGGTAGGATAAGACGGGACAAAGCACAGGGGAGGCAGCTATGGGCATCCCTGTAGACGGAGAAGGCTGAGTACTGCCTCCAGGTGGGACGATGGAAGCCTGGCTGCCCTAAGGGATTTTAGTTTGTCCCTAACAGAAGGGTCCCCGCTGAGTCAGAAGAAAACTTTCCAATGTTTGGGCTGAGGGGTAGAGCCCTTTAAGCTGTGGAAAGGCCCACTTCTGTGCTCACGTCTCAGGCCAGAGGGACAGCTGTGGGTGGAATTCAATTTCCTGGTGTCCCTGCGCATCTCCAGGATGAGGAAAGCATTCTGAAAGCCTATTTCCTTGTGTTTCAGAGATACTCCCCACAGATATGAACTAATGGGAGTCTCCACCCAACCTGCCACCAGCCACGTTTCTAAGGGGGGAAATAACTTATAATATCCTTTTCTTTCATTGGTTTCTGGTGAGATTTTGATGCAGCTGACATTGAAGGCTCTTCTGGAGAAAATGGACCAACCAACCAGCCGTTAGGATTGCTGTTGGGCTTTAGGTCTAGCTCATGATTTTTGGTGACATAATTTGACCACCTGAGTCTATAAAATAAGGAATCTTGTTTTATACAATTTAGACAGACTCTGTTCATAAGAGAAACAAGACTGAGCAGCAAAGCGGGGAGAAGGAGGCACACAGACACCGGGAACCGCAGTGAGTTTGTCTCAGGCAGACAGGAAGCTAACAAACCATGTATGTGAGTGTGTGTGACCATGAAAACTTTGAATTAGCTGCCAGACAGAGTAAGTGCCCTAAAACCAAGATACATTTTTAAATGCTTTTATTCTGAATATTTATTCATAGGTCAAGCCTCATTTTTCATTTCATTAATGCATTCATATTGCACCTGTTTTCCTCTCCCTTAGGTGCTTTACATATCCAAATGAACAAATGGCAATTCACTCCAGGCTCCTTCGCTGCCTCTTAACTCTCGGCCTCTGACATTCCCTTTCTCTCTCTCCTACCTGCTCTGAATCCTGCTCTCTTGGACCTTCTCAATCCCCAATCCACAGTCCCACGCTTACCACCCTTAGCCTTGCCCACATGTCTCCTTTTGTTTGCCCTGAAAGATGCCAGACTGGAAGTAATTTTCCTTTGATTTAAAATCCAAGCATGAGAAAAGCTTTATCAATTCAGTCTCAGCATCCAGTTCTAGAGAGAAGGTAGTAAAAAGAGTTTGTTATTTCCAAGTGTGTCTTTTGTCTCAAGAAGCTTTAAACAACACTTCAAACAACCAGACTCAACTGATCAGTCTGAACGGTTAAAAGAAAAAAAATCTTCCCTTGTATCTAGCATGACTATCTAATCACCAGGTAAATTTCAGTAAACAAGGGATCAGAGGGACTTGAGGACAATCTTCCCTCTTAGAAGGCTGCAGTTAAAAACCTGACATGGGGGCTTCCCTGGTGGCACAGTGGTTGAGAATCTGCCTGCCAATGCAGGGGACACGGGTTCGAGCCCTGGTCTGGGAAGATCCCACATGCCGCGGAGCAACTAGGCCCGTGAGCCACAACTACTGAGCCTGCGCGTCTGGAGCCTGTGCTCCACAACAAGAGAGGCTGCGATAGCGAGAGGCCCGCGCACCGTGATGAAGAGTGGCCCCCGCTTGCCGCAACTAGAGAAAGCCCTCGCACGGAAACGAAGACCCAACACAGCCAAAAATAAATATAAAAAATAAATAATAAATAAGTTTAAAAAAAAAAAAAAAAACCTGGCATGATTCAGTCTTCTGAAGGTACTTTTCCACTACCCTGGAGAAGCAGCCCATGGTCTATCCAGATTATTGGATAGTAATTATTTTCATAAATTTTCAATTGATATACATCAGCATGCAGAAATTTTAAGGGTACACCTAGTGAGGTTTTACAAACTGAACAGCCTGTGTTACTAGCACCCAGAGCAAAATACGTTACTAGTGTCCCAGAAGCCTCCCACGTAGCTCCTCCCAGACATTAACTCATTCAAGTGTGACTGCAATTCTGACTTCTATTCACCATAGATGAGCTTTGCCTGGTTTTGAACTTTATATAAATGCAGTCATACCACATGTGCTCTTTTATGTCTGGCTTCTTTTGCTCAGGTATTACGTTCATGAGATGAATCTATGTTGTGGTGGATATCGTTAAGTCATTCTTTTTCATTGCTGTATAGTATTCCTTTTATGAATATACCACAATTTATTTATCCATTCCACTGTTGATGGACATATGGTTTGTTTCTAGTTTGGGAAATTATGAATAATGCTGCTATAAAAATTCTTGTACATGCCTTTTGGTACACACATTTATGAATTTCTGTTGGGTATATACCTAAGAGTAGAATTGCTGCAGCACAGGGTATGCATATGTTCAGCTTTAGAAGATATTGCCAAACAGTTTCCCAAACTGATTTTAACAATTCATACTCCCCCCAACAATATATATGAGTTCCAGTCCTCCACATTCTCTACAACACTTAGTATTGTTAATTTGTAAAATTTTAAACATTCTCATCGTGGTTGGGAATAACTCATTAGGGTATTATTTTGCATTTCTCTAATGGCTATTGATGATGAGGATCTTTTTGTATGCATATTGACTAGTGAGATATTCCCTTTTGAAGAGGGCTGATTTGAGCCTTTTGTCCATTTTTAATTGGATTTTCTTCTTTTCTTATTGATTTGTAGAATTTTTAAAATAAATTCTAGGTGCTAATCCTTGATATTTGTGATGTAAATATCTTCTCCTGTCTAATGTAAATATCTTCTTCTGCTGCTTCTCATTTCACTCTCTTTAATGGTAAGAAAAGAGATTTTTGATTTTAATGAAGTCAGTTTATCAAACTTTCACTTTATAGTTAGTTCTTTTTGTGTCCTATTTAAGGAATCTTTGCATATTCCCAGGTCTTAAATACATTCTCCAATGTTGTCTTCTAGAATATTTATTTCACATTAAGGTCTATGATCCATCAAGAATTGATATTTGTGTATGGTCTGAGATAGGGGCCAAAGTCCTTTTTTTTCCATATTTATATGCAATTGATCTAGCACCATTTATTTAAGAAAGAAAACAGCCTTTGGCCCTGTACAGCTGTGGCACATTTGTCATAAATCCAGTGGCCAGGGATATATGTGGGTCTGTTTTTGGACTTTCTATTCTATTCCTTTAGTCAGTTTGTCTGTTCTTGGTCCAATAGTGTTAACTACTGTGTCTTTGTAAGAAGTCTTGGTATCTGAAAGTCTACAGCCTCCAACTTTGTTCTTCAAGATTGTCTTCACTATTCTTAACTCTTGCATTTACATATAAATTTTAGAATCAATTTGTCATTTTTCATTTTTTAAAACCTGCTGGAATTTTTATTAACATGACATTAGATTTATAGATCAATCTGGGGAGAACGGATATCTTTTCCATATTGAGCCTCAGATCCGTGAGCGTGTTATAGTCTTCCCTTTATTTAGTTCTTTAATTTCTGTCAATAATATTTTATAGTTTTCTGTGTAGAGGCCTTGCATTTATTACATATTCCCTGACTACTTAATATTTTTTGATGCTCGTATAAATGGCATCTTTTTAAAACTTTACTTTCCAATTTGGTGTGGCTGATATATGTAAATATAATTAATTTCTATATGTTGACTTTACTGTATACAGTGGCCTTACTAAATTAACTATTATTGATTCTAATAATTCATTTGTAGATATTTTGAAACCTCTGTGTACACAATCCTGTCATCTGCAAACAAAAAGTTTTATTTCTTCCTATATAATACTTACATATTTTGTTTTGTCTCATTGCATTGGCTAGGAATTCCAGTACAATAATGAATAAAAGTAGTGGTAGTAGACTTCCTTGCCTCACTCCTGATATCTGGGGAAATATTTTCATTCTTTAATCATTAAGAGTGATGTTTGCTGTTGATTTGGCAGGGAGGGGAGTTTGATTCCTTTTATAATTAAGAAGGTTACTTTTTATTCCTAGCTTGCTAAGGACTTTTTCATAAGTTGGTATTAAATTTTATCAAATGTGGTTTCTTAATTCATTGAGGTGATCATTTTTTTTCTCCTTCACTCTGTTAAAATTTCTGCTTAATTCCACTATGGTCAGAGAACATACTCTGTATGATTTTGATTTTTTCAAATTTGTCAAGATGTTTTATGACCCCGCATATACTCTATTTTGGTAAATGTTGCACATTCACTTGAAAAGAAAGTGTATATCTGCAGTCGTTCAATACAATAGTCCATACATGCAGTTAGGTAAATTTTCTGTTTCCATTTTTTATGTGCTTACTAAATTTTGTTGTCTGAAAATCCATAGCAGAAGAATAATTAGAAAATCACCAAACGTTTGGAAATTAAGCAATATAATACTAATTAATCCACAAATCAAAGAAATGTTCACAATAAAACTTAAGTAAAACCGTGCTTAGAGAAAAATGTATAACCTTAATGCTTATGTTGGAAGAAGAGTACAGCTTAAATTTATGATTGTTTTATCTTCCTTGTAAGTTGACTCTTTTACCATTATGAAGTGTCTCTTTTAATCTGTAACAGTGCTTCTCAGCTGGGGACATCTGGTAATGTCTGGAGACAACTTTGGTTGTCACAATTTGGGGTGGCAGGTCCCATTGTGTCTAGTGAGTAGGAACCAGGGATGCTGATAAGCATCCTACAGTGCACAGGACAGTCCTCCCGCCACCCCTCACCACCAACAAAGAACTATCCAGTCCAAATTTCCAGTGGTGCTGAATTGAGTAGCCCTGTTCTATAGTAACACTTCTTGCCTGAAAATCTACTTTATCTGATATTAATTTCATTAATATTCACATGGGATCATTTTCCTTCTGCCTGAAGAACTCCTGTTATTATTTCTTTTGATGTTCATATGCTAGAGATGAATTTCATCAGCTTTTGTTTATCTCAAAGTGTCATTTTTATTTTACCTTCATTTTAAAGAATGTTTCCTTGGTAGAAAATTCTAGGCTGACAGTTACTTTCTTTTGCCACTTAACAGATGCCATTCTATTTTTATCTAGCTTCCATTAGTTCTCATCAAAGTCAGGTGTTAGTCGTATTTTTGCTCGTGGGCATGTTTCTTTTCTTTCTGACTCCTTTTAAATTTTTGTTTCTGATTTTGTCTTTTCTTCAGTTTATTGTGATATGTCTAAGTATGGTTTTCTTTGCATTTATCCTAATTATAATACATAGAACTTCTGTATCTGTGGTTTGATGTCCCATGGATTTATGAAAATTGTCAGCCAATATATTTTCAAATATTACTTCAGACCCATTTTCCCTCTTTTTGCTTTCTAGGACTCCAATTACATACATTTAGAGTTTTTCATCATTTCCATATATATCTCATATTGCATATTTTTCATCCTTTTTCTCCCTCTGTGCACCAATCTGGATATTTTCTACTGACCTATCTTCCAGTTCAATAATCCTCTTTTACATGTGTTCTAATCTGCTATTAAACCCACCTTTGAATTATTAAATTCAGTTCATTGTAATTGCAGTTACAGAATTTCTATTTGATTCATTTGTATAGGTTCTTGTTCTCTGGTGAAATTTTCCATTGTTTCCTCCATTTTGTTGAGCACATTAATCATAGTTATTTTAAACTATGCCTGTGTCTGAGAGCCCTAATATCTGAATCACCTGTGGGTCTGTTTCTTTTATAGTTTTTCCTTGTTTTTTTGTTTTTTGGGGTTTTTTTCAGTCCTTTGGTCCTGCTTCCTATTATGCCTGGTAATCTCTTATTTTAATGTGTGAGAAATCCTGTCTGTGTATAATTCCACAGAGAGGATTTAATTTTTTTTTCCTGGAAGACAGAGAACTGGGAGATCATCCTGATCCAGGTAAGGTGAGTCTATTTCTGATTTCCCCTTGTCTCAGTGCTTGGCCCTCCTGGAGTCCCAACTGAAAGCTACAGCTCATTACCAGCCCCCCTCTTCCTGAATTCCAATTTCAGTCTCCTTAGCACTGTGACACCACCCTCTCTGCTTAGCTTTTTAGCCTCTTGCATCTACTTTCTACTTAGTTTATCAGCATCCCATTCCAAGCATGTACTTCTTAGGATGTGATAAATGACCCAAGGAGAAATTACAGGCAGGATACTGGGCTCAATATCCTACAGCACTCTTTCCTCTGAGATCTCTAAGATCCTCAAGTCCTGGCTGCCCTGGGAATCTTGAACTCTAATATTTGACTCCCAGCCTAATGAGCACAGTTGCTGCAAAGTTTCTGTCCAGACTCTGTGCCCTGCCCTACAACTGGCAATTGCTCTATAAGGAAAAATTGATAGTGAATGCAGGACTCACTTCAGTGAGTTTTCCTTCTCTTTGGAACTTTGACCTGTCAAGTCCTGGCTGCCTTGATTTCCCTTTGTTGCCTTCAAACATCTGTTTTATAGTTGCTTTTAGCAGGACGGTTAGTCTGATACTAGCTACTCAATCTTAATCGAAAGCAGGAGTGGTAATTACTTTTTAATAGGCTATAAGCAATACAAAGTTAAGAACTAATTGGATTCATTCAATTATTTGGCTAATTAGACTAATAACCATCTTGAATTTCCACAGCACCATTCTTCCAAGGATTTCAAAGCACTTCTACACATTAAAAAAGGACCATTACTAGTTCCCTCCAGCTCTAATTTGTAATTTTAAAATGGAATAATGGATAAAATAACAAGTTCCCAGGTACATAGCCATTCAGAGAAATTAGATAAAAACAGTACTAACAGGCTGATTGGCAAAATCATTGAAGTGCTTTGAAATCCTAGCAAATAGATTCCCCTCAAGTACACCATGGTTCATATTAAGCATATCACTCCCCATAACCTCTAGTGACCTAAAGGGATATGGAATTTATGTAGCATGTACTAAGTGCTGGTTTGGATACTTCATCAAGCAGAGTAAACATAGGTTGCATCAAGGCTACTCAAATTATGTTTTTAAAACTATAATTACAGGCAAACCTGAGAGATATTGCTGGTTTGGTTCCAGACCATCACAATAAAGCGAATATCACAATAAAGTGAATCACATGATTTTTTTTGGTTTCCCAGTGCATATAAAAGTTGTGTTTACAATACACTGTAGTCTATTATGTGCAATATCATTATGTCTTTTAAAAATGTACACAGCTTAACTTAAAAAATACTTTATTGTTAAAAAATTCTAACCACCCTCTGACAATGTAGGGTGGCCACAAACCTCCAATCTGTAAAAAATGCAATATCCGTGAAGCGCGATAAAGCAAAGCAAAATGAAACAAGGTATGTCTGTTGCAGTGAAATAATTTTCTATAAGATTTATAGGACAACAAATACTGCAGTTTAATTCAGAATCAGGTTTCTCATGTAAGTGATGCCATGACAATATTACAAACCATATTCTGTTTATCCTTTCAGGTTTACTGTAGCAGTAGCCTTTGAAGTGATATTTTTTCCTATGAAGTTGCAGTTTTTTCCATGCCTTCTCTCCAGAATTGGCATTAAACCTGGATTTCTTACAAATTCTTTCCAGAGAAGCATATTCAGCTTATAGAAAAATCTAAAGATTAAAAATAACCAGAAACCTGAATGCAGAGAAAAGTTACTAAATAAGCAAGAGCTTGTAGACCTGAGCTCTAAATCACAGTAAATAGTTACAAATGAAACACAAAGCACCCAACAGACACACAATAAATATTTGATGATATTGATTTCTTGCATCCGAGGGTGAGTTTTTAGTGGGGCTTTGATAGTAATTGGGTACCTCATCTTAATACCTTGACACAAAGGAATTTGGAATAATCCATCATCACGCTTCTCTAAGATTCTAAATAACAAGCACCACAAGCTGGGTGAGAATAGGTTGCCCTCATAAGGCCCCTTGCAGCCCTGTAACTTGAGAATTAATAATAAATGGAGGCTGGCATTTTTATAGCCAATTTCTGACCAGAATTGAAAGTGTCTCATAGAGACTGGCTGGACTTCTTACCTTTTCTTGAAAGACTAGGAAGAAACAAATATGCCTCTGCCCATTTTACAGCACAGAAATCAAATATTTCCACAAAGGTCACATCACATGCCCACCTCAGCTAGGTCAAGTGCCTGGGTGTCCCCACTACCCATCGAATGAGTTATTGATTAGTGTTGATTTTCTGCTTACTGTTACTCCCTGCACTGCTTACTTCATAGACCAAATCCTAACCGCTAGACTGTTTCTAATATAGTGGTACCGTTCTTATGTGTGCGAATTAACAACGTCTGGTATAATTCTTCTAATGCACAGCTCACACCTATTTTGTCCCATTTATGAAAAAGCAATATAGCAAAATTATGTAAGTGAGGAATAGTGAGAGAACTGGGCACTCATTTCCTTCTTGCATTTACCAAAAAAAAGTTTCCACCTTGTTGAATGTTTCTAGTAGGTTACTATCACCTGCATGATGAAGATAAAAGATGGGATAGGTAAATAGGGCTTTTAGAACAGTAAGATTAAAAAAGAGTAGTTCAGATCCTATGCAGCCTCAAACTTCACGAAGCTTAAAAAATCTAAACGGAGAAGTTTTAGAAATTATATGAGCATCATTTGAGTTTATGCAATGAATAAATTAAATATTTATCACTTCTTGACTCCTGTATTATAACTGCCTGCTCTCCACAGTGAGAAGAGCCATGGTCAATGTTGTAAACCAATTTCCACTTTCTAGATAAAGACATGTAAGTCTCTAAATTCAGTAACGCTGTTTCCACTTTTGGTTAACAGCGTGCAATATGCTGAACTTCCTTTATAACCTTGAGCCCATCTCACCAGCCTTGGGGTAAAAGGGAAATTGTGTCCGTAGCAACCAAACTGTCAGAAGGAGCAGCTCAAATACGTCCCACTATTCAGCCAACACCTGGCAAGTGTCTAGTGGCTGGTAGAGGTAACTGTGGAATAGAGGTGGAAAATGGAAAATGGATTAGGTGAGCACACATCCACTACCGGAATGTGGCTTGCTTTACTTTGTCTTGCTGATGTGAGTGGACTGCCAGCTCTTTCTACTTCTACAGCCCTTTCCTATGTGAAGCTCAGCACAAACTACAGCATCAACAGTCCTCCAAGGGAGAGAGAGGGTCAGCAGGGAGAGAGGAGACCAGCTCACCCGGGGTCACTGCTCTAGGCTGCTCGGCGCCCCTGGAGGATCCCTGATCTCCCCCAGCAGCATCCTGCCAGGAATCAGGTACCTCTCCCTCTTTTTTGTGATCAGCTCGCTCGTTGCCTCCAAAAAGGACTTTGCTCCAGATTAAAATCCTCACCTCCCGCTACCATGTCTCAGGTTGCATTCAGAATCAGAAAATCCAAGAAATATATTCACAGATGTTCCCTTGTTTATTTGTTGACTCTGTGTAATTTGTTTGCCCTAATTTGTTTTTGTCTACCTTGGGACTTCCCTTTTTAATTTCCCTTTCTCTGTTTACCCCTCTTTGTGCAGCAGCGGTCTGTTAAGCTGTGAGAGGCACACGCCAAATTAAAAAAAAAAAAAAAAAATGCACTGCAGATTGTTCTAAGCACGGGCTGCCCCTTTGGGCCTGAAGGCCTTGCTTGAAGCTTGCACCTGCTCCTCCTCCTGAGACGCGGGGCTCCTGATCTTTATCCCTTGCCTTTAAGCTGCCTGATTCCTATTATCCAAAGTCAAACAGCGTTCTCCACATTCACGCCTCCAGCACTTGGCATGAAATTAATAAGCCTGGCTGATATATTTCCCTGGAAGCCTGCCACTCTTTAACAGTGGTGTTAGATTAAAAATTTTGGCATGGTTAATGAACAGGGAGAAACTGAAGCCAAAAGTTTCATGCGGCAAGGCAAAGATTTGGGGGTTATGAAAAGAATACCAACTTTCCTCATATTTTCTGAATGCCGTCCTAATTACAGGCTTAGATAACGAGCACAACTAGACAGTCAGTACCAGAAGAAAGAGGGCATTCTCAGGCTCTGCTCATATTTAGATTTTATCATCTTTCCTTTCAATCACATGGCCTTCTGTTAGACTGGGTTATCTAAAATTGTAATAATAGCTATCTGTGCTCGAAACAGGCCTCCCTCATCCCAGGTCACTCTTCTTCTCATTAAAGGAGCACTGTGAATGGATTTCAGGCCACAAACAGATCTCCCTGATGTGAAAGTCAATCCAGTGAGAGGAGATTGCTTGGAGTTTATTGAAGACCAGTGTCTCATTGCTGGAATTCCAGTCTTCACCATTTACGTCTACAGCCACACTCCCTAACTCATAAAAACACATTCCCAGCCACCCACCCAGCACAGGGGAGACACTTATTACCCAGGCGCGTCTCTTTGCCCTCACCCCCTTCTCAACACGGCACCAACTACAGAGAGTTAGTCTCACTCAGAAGATGTAAAATCCAGTGGGTGCACATGACCCATCCCATTGGATAAGCGTTTCTCAGAAGAGAGACAAGTGTTTGGCAAAAGCAAGGCAGAGTCCTGTATGCCACACAGGGCCGTCTCAGTGTAGATGGGGATGGGAACCTGGAACCACGAACGCTCTGTGCCCAAATACCCCTCTCTACTTGTGAGAGGGTGATGCCGCCCGGCCAGAAGCCTGGGAATATGAAAGGACCAGGACGAGGAGGGAGGCAGGAAAGGAAGAAGGAGAAAAAGGAAAGTTCTCCCTGCTTAGTGGAAGCACACCTATGCTCTCCAGGCTTGTTCCGTCTCCTGAAGAATGGCAAGGGGTCACAGTGACCCCTGGTGCATGCCACCCCCCCCTCCCTTCAGGAACTCTTGGCTCTGAGTCCCAAGGCCCAGCAAAGGTGGGATCTCAGGGGCTGTAGAGCTCCCAATTCTTTGAGCCAATTTGGAAAGCCTGGGCAAAGAGCTCAGCAAGGGATGCTCAAGCTGATCAAACACAAGATTTACTTTTTATGTGCTCTGAAGTGGCAAGTGAAATCAAACTAAACCTATCTGGGATCCATGGATAATACAAATCCAAGAGACTGTTATTTTTAGGTTTCGCTTTAGTTTCCCTGATCAGTGGAACAGTCATAAGCAAAAGCATCATGTCAGAATCACCAGCGTCGCTCAAAAAGCTCATTTACAACTGAAAAACATCACATAGAGGTAGATGCATGGGAATCACGTCACCTCCACTTGTACTGGCCAATGTACAGCCATTCTGGCACAGATACCCTATCTAATCAAAGACTTGAAGGAGAAACAAATGGAAAATATCCCTCCGTGAGCTGAAAATAGGAAGTATGACTAACACTCTTCTCTTAGGTTACTGGGAGGCAAAAGGCTTTTACAGCACGTGAGGGATTCATCAGGAGACAAGAGTTGACCCTTGGTAGAGTCAAATCAATTTCATACCAACCCATTACAACAAGCGTCTATTATATTCATTATTGCAGAATAGTTCAAAGCTTTTTTTCAACATAAAGCAAGCATAAAGAGATCAAAGCTCCTGGACCACACATAATGCAGTTGAAAGTTGTCCCAACATGTTCTCTGCCTGCAAGACAAATAAGTTAAATATATTTGCAAATGTCAACTTCGTCCCTTTTAATGCCTCTTAAATCAGGTCAGTGAGTCTGTTTTGGAAACAGAAGTAGGATGACTCACAGATACTTGCTTGGCTCATTACTTGAGCTTCGACAACAAAGCAACTCAGTTGTAAGTGCTCTGGAATTGCCCTCCTATGATCCACATCCTTAGGACACTGTTACACTTTGACCATTTGTATTTAAAGCCCCAATCCTTTGTTCAAGAACAGTACGCTGCTATCGTACACTTGCATCATTATCAGGAAACCTGAAAAAAGTAAACCCATTTTAAAAATGTGTTTAGCTCTTCTGGCCCCCAGGGTAAATGCTGGTTTGCTCCTGTGGCTGCACTGAGACTTTTGTCTCTCAAACCGAACTTGCCCTGAATACTAAATTCCTTTCAAAGAAAGATGAACCTTTGCAATAAATGATCTGTCCCATTTTAAAGACCGGTTCCAATGTCCCAACATATCCATTTGTCTTTGATCGTCTGAACTCACATTGCCCCCTGCTAATACCTTTCTTGGGGAGTTGTCACAATCTTCCTTATAACGCGTCAGGAGTTTTTTTTTTTTTTTTAATCTGCCTCAGTTCCTCAACTAGAGGGTAAGTACTTCAGGGCAGATCCCATGTCCTTGAGCTGAACATTCCCACAAGTTTTCCTTTCCTGAGCAAGACAAATGTATTCTTATGCCAGCTTAAACACCAAAAACTTTAAGTTAATTTGCATTGAATAAATAAATGAATACATGTTTCCAGTCAGCCCAATGCTTTGAAGACAAAAACCTTCTTTTCATGATTCTTCACATTCTGAATAGCACAGACCTCCTGGAGTAACTACCTAGGCTGAACAGAACACAAGGAGGATTTCAAGTGGACAGTAGATCTGAATGATTTAAACAGGGACCACAAAAATACTATTTATGAGTTTAAAAATGCATCGGGTCTCAAAGTATCATCCTGTATCTTTCCCATCTCCTCACTAACCCAGCTTGTCCGGTTTAGAGATATTCTGCAGCATCTTCCCAGGTGTCCCATTCCTGGCAATTATAAGCTTCTACCAAATAACCAGCATATACCAGCCAAGAGACTAAGGACAACCTTAGATGGGTTGTGACATTGGGAACTCAGTCAATGTCCCTACTGGGGTCCCAGGAGGAGAAGAGATATCTTGGGCATTGTATTCATTTCCTTTTGCTGCTGTAACAAATTACCGCAAGTTTATTGTCTTAAAGTTTTGGATCTCAGAGGTTTAAAATGGGTCTTACTAGGCTAAAATCAAGGTATCGTCACGGGGTACATTCCTTCTGGAGACTCTCAGGGAGAATTCACTGCCTTGATTTTCCCAGTTCCCGGAGGCCACCTGCATCCCTTGGCTCATGGTCCCATTTCTGCAACTTCAAAGCCAACAACATCAGGCCAACCCCTTCTCACTCAGCCTTCTCTCTGGTCCTCTCTCTTCTGTCTCCCTCTTCCACTAGTAAGAGCTCTTATGATTATATTGAGCCTGGATCATCGAGTGTACTCTTCCCAACTCAAGGTCAGCTAATTAGCAAACTTAATTCCATCTGCAACCTTAATTCTCTTTGCCATGTAATCTAACACACTCATGGGTTCCAGGGCTCAGGACATGGACGGCTTTGCAGCCATCATTCTGCCCACCACAGGTAGGCAGAACAGGAAAGCTAAGTCCCCGAGTCCTGGGAACCACCGGCTCAGGATGGAGAATGGAAGGCCTGCACTAGAGAACACTGTCTACACAGAGCCCTCGGCCAAAGGGCCAGTGCTGCCATCCATCCCCGGGAGGTCATCAGAGCACCCCTGCTTCTCAGGTGGCTTCTTCTTTGAGGAAAGAGTGTGAAGTGATGAACTAATCCATGCTAAGAGACTCCCCAGGTCTTCCCGTGACACAGGCACTCCCTGAGGAAGGGGCGCCACTTGACACAGGGAGATGATTGACCAATGGTGAAATTTCAGACTTCATTTGGGAAATTATTCGGATGATCCTCAAAATACACCATGTAGGGGCTTCCCTGGTGGCGCAGTGGTTGAGAGTCTGCCTGCCAGTGCAGGGGACACGGGTTCGAGCCCTGGTCTGGGAGGATCCCACATGCCGCGGAGCACCTAGGCCCGTGAGCCACAACTACTGAGCCTGCGCGTCTGGAGCCTGTGCTCCGCGACAAGAGAGGCCGCGATAGTGAGAGGCCCGCGCACCGCGATGAAGAGTGGCCCCCGCTTGCCGCAACTAGAGAAAGCCCTCGCACAGAAACGAAGACCCAACACAGCCATAAAAAAAAAAAAAAAAAAAAAAACACCATGTACTCACTCCTCTCCCCACCTTTGCAATTAGGCTGCCCTTATGCCAAAGCAACAACAGTCAGAGCATCACGTGTGCATGAGAATGAGAAAGGGATAGAACACAAAGACCCAACACACACACACACACCACTTTCTTATTGTTCTTAGACATCCAAAGGATCTTTTTCTCATATAGGAAGTTAAATAGGAAGAGAGTAACTTTTCCATTACAATATGCTGTTGCCTCCCCCTAGGGGTGCCAGTATGGGTCGGTTAATGTCCTGTGAAGAGCAGGGGTGAGATTCTTTATGGGGTAGTGTTTATGCTCACCATATGTTTTCTGGTATTGACTGAGAGTGTTAATTGGCGTTTCAGAAATCAGGAGGGGGAAGATCAAGGGCATCTAGGGAGAATGCATCATCTAGTGTTCACCCTACCCTCAATTAGTAGGTTAACGCGTCTAAATGCTCATAATTTGTGCTGATCTACTGCTTACCCAGCAAATGGGTCCCACTTGGAATGTGCTGTATGTCAGCCTCACAGTTTTCCTGTCTTCTAGTTTACTTAGAAAAAAAAACAGGGAGGTTTTATTTTTTAATACGGTGGCTGCAAATAAAAGTGAGTGTGACTACGCTGAGATTCGCAAGTAATTGAAGGTTTGGGTGTCCTGACTCCATCCCCTCATCCCAGGAAGACCTCCCACCCTACCGCCATGCCCAAGTCTCATTTTCCCATTTCTCACCCCACATTCTCACCTGCCTCCCTGGGTACCCACTGTAATCCCTTCCCGAGTCTATCAAGGCGCTTGCCCTCTTCCCCTACAAACCCAAACCCACTCTTCTCCAGAGAGCTTCCCGATAGTTTTTGAATATCCAACCTCACTACAAATAAAGACATTCCACTTAAAACTACACAGAAAGATGGAATCTCAAAATAGAGAAGATTCTAAGAACTGATGACACTCAGTATAATAAGGCTGCTGACAGTGTGGATAAATAGGTGCTGTGGTTTGCAGGGTTTGGAACCACTTAGCTGGAAGGCAATTTAGACACAATTATCAAGAGTCCTTCAAACGTTTATGTGCTCTGACTCTGCAATTCCTCTGTAGGAATCCATGTTAAGAACACAAAGAGAAATGTAGTCAAAGACTGAATGTGCAATGTTTTTCATCACTCAGTTACTTGAAATTGAAAAAAAGAAAAAAACCTTGGAAACAAAAGTACTATCATCTGAATGTTTGTGTCTCCCTAAAATTCATATGCTGAAATCCTAACCCCTAAAGGTGATGGTATTAGCAGGCGGGGCCTCTGGGAGGTGATTAGGTCATGAGGGTGGAGCCCTCATGAATGGGATTAGTGCTCTTATAAAAGAGGCCTCAGAGAGATCCCTAGCCTCCTTCCACCAGGTCAGGATACAAAGAGAAGTTTGCAATCTGGAAGAGGGCTCTTCCTTGACCATGCTGGCACTGTGACCTCAGACCTCCAGCCTCCAGAACTATGAACAATAAATTTCTGCTATATAAGGCATCCATTCCGTGGTATTTTGTTACAGGAGCCTTAACAGACTAAGACACAATGAATCCTAACAACAGAAAGGTAGTTAAATAAATAACGCAGCCATTAAAAATTATGTCTTACAGGAATAAAGATGCAGACATAGAGAATGGACTTGGGGACATGGGGAGGGGGAAGGGGAAGCTGGGACAAAGTGAGAGAGTGGCATGGACATATATACACTACCAAGTGTAAAATAGATAGCTAGTGGGAAGCAGCCACATAGCACAGGGAGATCAGCTCGGTGCTTTGTGACCACCTAGCGGGGTGGGATAGGGAGAGTGGGAGGGAGCCGCAAGAGGGAGGGGATATGGGGATATATGTATATGTATAGCTGATTCACTTTGTTATACAGCAGAAACTAACACACCATTGTAAAGCAATTATACTCCAATAAAGACCTTAAAAAGGATTGGAACCAAGATGGGGGAGTAGAAGGACGTGCTCTCATTCCCTCTTGTGAGAACACCAGAATCACAACTAGCTGCTGGACAATCATCGACAGGAAGACACTGGAACTCACCAAAAAAGATACCCCACATCCAAAGACAAAGGAGAAGCCACAGTGAGACGGTAGGAGGGGCGCAATCACAGCAAAATCAAATCCCATAACTGATGAGTGGGTGACTCACAGACTGGAGAACACTTATACCACAGAAGTCCACCCACTGGAGTGAAGGTTCTGAGCCCCATGTCAGGCTTCCCAACCTGGGGGTCTGGAAAGGGGAGGAGAAATTCCTAGAGAATCAGACTTTGAAAGCTAGTGGGATTTGATTGCAGGACTTCGACAGGACTGGGGGAAACAGAGACTCCACTCTTGGAGGGCACACACAAAGTAGTGTGCACATCAGGACCCAGGGGAAGGAGCAGTGAACCCAGGGGAGACTGAACCAGACCCATCTGCTAGTGTTGGAGGGTCTCCTGCAGAGGAGGGGGGTGGCTGTGGCTCACTGTGGGAACAAAAACACTGGCAGCAGAAGTTCTGGGAAGTACTCCTTGGTGTGAGCCCTCCCAGAGTCCGCCATTAGCCCCACTAAAGAGTCCAGGTAGGCTCAAGTGTTGGGTTGCCTCAGGCCAAACAACCAACCGGGAGGGAACCAACCCCACCCAACAGCAGTCAAGCGGATTAAAGTTTTACTGAGCTCTGCCCACCAGAGCAACACCCAGCTCTACCCACCACCAGTCCCTCCCATCAGGAAACCTGCACAATCCTCTTAGATAGCCTCATTCACCAGAGGACAGACAGCAGAAGCAAGAAGAACTACAATCCTGGAGCCTGTGGAACAAAAACCACATTCACAGAAAGACAGACAAGATGAAAAGGCAGAGGGCTCTGTACCAGATGAAGGAACAAGATAAAACCCCAGAAAAACAACTAAATGAAGTGGAGATAGGCAACCTTCCAGAAAAAGAATTCAGAATAATGAGAGTGAAGATGATCCAGGACCTCGGAAAAACAATGGAGGCAAAGATCGAGAAGATGCAAGAAATGTTTAACAAAGAACTAGAAGAATTAAAGAACAAACAAACAGAGATGAACAATACAATAACTGAAATGAAAACTACACTAGAAGGAATCAACAGCAGAATAACTGAGGCAGAAGAACAGATAAGTGACCTGAAAGACAGAATGGTGGAACTCACTGCTGCGGAACAGAATAAAGAAAAAAGAATGAAAAGAAATGAAGACAGCCTAAGAGATGGAGGCAAAACATTCACTTTATAGGGGTCCCAGAAGGAGAAGAGAGAGAGAAAGGACCTGAGAAAATATCTGAAGAGATTATAGTCGAAAACTTCCCTAACATGGGAAAGGAAATAGCCACCCAAGTCCAGGAAGCACAGCGAGTCCCATACAGGATACACCCAAGGAGAAACACGTCGAGACACATAGTAATCAAACTGGCAAAAATTAAAGACAAAGAAAAATTATTGAAAGCAGCAAGGGAAGAACGACAAATAACATACAAGGGAACTCCCATAAGGTTAACAGCTGATTTCTCAGCAGAAACCCTACAAGCCAGAAGGGAGTGGCATGATATACTTAAAGTGATGAAAGGGAAAAACCTACAACCAAGATTACTCTACCCAGCAAGGATCTCATTCAGAGTCGATGGAGAAATCAAAAGCTTTACAGACAAGCAAAAGCTAAGAGAATTCAGCACTACCAAACCAGCTCTACAACAAATGCTAAAGGAACTTCTCTAAGTGGGAAACACAAGAGAAGAAAAGGACGTACAAAAAGAAACCCAAAACAATTCAGAAAATGGTCATAGGAACATACATATCGATAATTACCTTAAACATGAATGGATTAAATGCTCCAACCAAAAGACACAAGCTTGCTGAATGGATACAAAAACAAGACCCATATATATGCTGTCTACAAGAGACCCACTTCAGACCTAGGGACACATACAGACTGAAAGTGAGGGGATGGAAAAAGATATCCCATGCAAATGGAAACCAAAAGAAAACTGGAGTAGCAATACTCATATCAGATAAAATAGACTTTAAAATAAAGAATGTTACAAGAGACAAGGAAGGACACTACATAATGATTAAGGGATCAATCCAAAAAGAAGATATAACAATTATAAATATATATGTACCCATTATAGGAGTACCTCAATACATAAGGCAACTGCTAACAGCTATAAAATAGGAAATCGACAGTAACACAGTAATAGTGGGGGACTTAAACACCTCACTTACACCAATGGACAGATCATCCAAAATGAAAATAAATAGGGAAACAGAAGC
Organism: Balaenoptera musculus; assembly: GCF_009873245.2. NCBI lineage: Eukaryota > Metazoa > Chordata > Mammalia > Artiodactyla > Balaenopteridae > Balaenoptera > Balaenoptera musculus. The sequence goes on along the minus strand of NC_045796.1, from coordinate 59,896,116 downwards.
TTTAAATGACACAATAGACCAGATAGATTTAATTGATATTTATAGGACATTCGATCCAAAAACAGCAGATTACACTTTCTTCTCAAGCGCGCACGGAACATTCTCCAGGATAGAACACATCTTGGGTCACAAATCAAGCCTCAGTAAATTTAAGAAAATTGAAATCATATCAAGCATCTTTTCTGATCACAATGCTATGAGATTAGAAATCAATTACAGGGAAAAAAACGTAAAAAACACAAACACACAGAGGCTAAACAATACGTTACTAAATAACCAAGAGATCACTAAAGAAATCAAAGAGGAAATCAAAAAATACCTAGAGACAAATGACAATGAAAACACGACGATCCAAAACCTATGGGATGCAGCAAAGCAGTTCTAAGAGGGAAGTTTATAGCTATACAAGCCTACCTCAAGAAACAAGAAAAATCTCAAGTAAACAATCTAACCTTACACCTAAAGGAAGTAGAGAAAGAAGAACAAACAAAACCCAAAGTTAGCAGAAGGAAAGAAATCATAAAGATCAGAGCAGAAATAAATGAAATAGAAACAAAGAAAACAATAGCAAAGATCAATAAAACTAAAAGCTGGTTCTTTGAGAAGATAAACAAAATTGATAAACCATTAGCCAGACTCATCAAGAAAAAGAGGGAGAGGACTCAAATCAATAAAATTAGAAATGAAAAAGGAGAAGTTACAACAGACACCGCAGAAATACAAAGCATCCTAAGAGACTACTACAAGCAACTCTATGCCAATAAAATGGATAACCTGGAAGAAATGGACAAATTCTTAGAAAGGTATAACCTTCCAAGACTGAACCAGGAAGAAATAGAAAATATGAACAGACCAATCACAAGTAATGAAACTGAAACTGTGATTAAAAATTTTCCAACAAACAAAAGTCCAGGACCAGATGGCTTCACAGGTGAATTCTATCAAACATTTAGAGAAGAGCTAACACCCATCCTTCTCAAACTCTTCCAAAAAATTGTGGAGGAAGGAACACTCCCAAACTCATTCTATGAGGCCACCATCACCCTGATATCAAAACCAGACAAAGATACTACAAAAAAAGAAAATTACAGACCAATATCACTGATGAATATAGATGCAAAAATCCTCAACAAAATACTAGCAAACAGAATCCAACAGCACATTAAAAGGATCATACACCATGATCAAGGGGGATTTATCCCAGGGATGCAAGGATTCTTCAATATATGCAAATCAATCAATGTGATACACCATATTAACAAATTGAAGAATAAAAACCTATGATATTCTCAATAGATGCAGAAAAAGCTTTTGACAAAATTCAACACCCATTTATGATAAAAACTCTCCAGAAAGTGGGCATAGGGGAACCTACCTCAACATAATAAAGGCCATATATGACAAACCCACAGCAAACATCATTCCCAATGGTGAAAAACTGAAAGCATTTCCTCTAAGATCAGGAACAAGACAAGAATGTCCACTCTCACCGCTATCACTCAACATAGTTTTGGAAGTCCTAGCCTCGGCAATCAGAGAAGAAAAAGAAATAAAAGGAATACAGATTGGAAAAGAAGAAGTAAAACTGTCACTGTTTGCAGATGACATGATACTATACTTAGAGAATCCTAAAGATGCCACCAGAAAACTACTAGAGCTAAACAATGAATTTGGTAAAGTTGCAGGATACAAAGTTAATGCACAGAAATCTCTTGCATTACTATACACTAATGATGAAAAATCTGAAAGAGCAATTAAGGAAACACTCCCATTTACCACTGCAACAAAAAGAATAAAATACCTAGGAATAAACCTACCTAGGGAGACAAAAGACCTGTATGCAGAAAACTATAAGACACTGATGAAAGAAATTAAAGATGATACCAACAGATGGAGAGATAGATCATGTTCTTGGATTGGAAGAATCAATATTGTGAAAATGACTATACTACCCAAAGCAATCTACAGATTCAATGCAATCCCTATCAAATTACCAATGGCATTTTTTATGGAACTAGAACAAAAAATCTTAAAATTTGTATGGAGACACAAAAGACCCCGAATAGCCAACGCAGTCTTGAGGGAAAAAAACGGAGCTGGAGGAATCAGACTCCCTGACTTCAGACTATACTACAAAGCTACAGTAATCAAGACAATATGGTACTGGCACAAAAACAGAAACATAGATCAATGGAACAAGATAGAAAGCTCAGAGGTAAACCCATGCACGTATGGTCAACTAATCTGTGACAAAGAAGGCAAGGATATACAATGGAGAAAAGACAGTCTCTTCAATAAGTTGTGCTGGGAAAACTGGACAGCTACATGTAAAAGAATGAAATTAGAACACTCCCTAACACCATACACAAAAATAAACTCAAAATGGATTAGAGACCTAAATGTAAGACTAGACACTATAAAACTCTTAGAGAAAAACATAGGAAGAACACTCTTTGACATAAATCACAGCAAGATCTTTTTTGATCCACCTCCTAGAGTAATGGAAATAAAAACAAAAATAAACAAATGGGATCTAATGAAATTTCAAAGCTTTTGCAGAGCAAAGGAAACCATAAACAAGATGAAAAGACAACCCTCAGAATGGAAGAAAATATTTGCAAACAAATCAATGGACAAAGGATTAATCTCCAAAATATATAACAGCTCATGCAGCTCAATATTAAAGAACAAACAACCCAATCCAAAAATGGGCAGAAGACCTAAATAGACATTTCTCCAAAGAAGACATACAGATGGCCAAGAAGCACATGAAAAGCTGCTCAACATCACTAATTATTAGAGAAATGCAAATCAAAACTACAATGAGGTATCACCTACACACCGGTTAGAATGGGCATCATCAGAAAATCTACAAACAACAAATGCTGGAGAGGGTGTGGAGAAAAGGGAACCCTCTTGCCCTGTTGGTGGGAATGTAAACTGATACAGCCACTATGGAGAACAGTATGGAGGTTCCTTAAAAAACTAAAAATAGAATTACCATATGATCCAGCAATCCCACTACTGGGCATATACCCAGAGAAAACCACAATTCAAAAGACACATGCACCCCAATGTTCATTGCAGCACTATTTACAGTAGCCAGGTCATGGAAGCAACCTAAATGCCCATTGACAGACGAATGGATAAAGAAGTTGTGGTACATATATACAATGGAATATTACTCAGCCATAAAAAGGAACGAAATTGGGTCATTTGTTGAGATGTGGATGGATCTAGAGACTGTCATACAGAGTGAAGTTAAGTCAGAAAGAGAAAAACAACTATCGTATATTAACACATATATTTGGAATCTAGAAAAATGGTACAGATGAACTGGTTTGCAGGGCAGAAATTGAGACACAGATGTAGAGAACAAACGTATGGACAGCAAGGGGGGAAAATCGCGGGGGGGTGGGGTGGTGGTGTGATGAATTGGGTGACTGGGATTGACATGTATACACTGATGTGTATAAAATTGATGACTAATAAGAACCTGCTGTATAAAAAAAAAGACGTTAAAAAAAAAGAAAAAAGAAAAATAAAACAATGGCATGGGGGGCATGGGTAAATGCTGGAAAGCCAAATTAAAAACAAATTATGCATGAAAAAAATTATGTCTTAGAAAAATATTTGATAAGACAGGAAAATAATGAAAATAGAATTTTAAGTAAAATAGCAGGATACACTCCCATCCCCAGATTTGCTTCATATATTGAATTATTAGTCAGGATTTTTCCGTAATATTTCTTATTGCTCCTACTCTTCCTGATGTGTTATTAATTACCACAGGGAAGAGATGACACAGCAAAAAGTGGAAAACACAGGAGTCAGTTCTTGATTCAAATGCTCTGCCCTGACTTAGGCAAAATAATTGGAAAGATGAGATGTGAAGAAGAGCAAAGCCACCCACATACCCTACCCCAGGGTTAGATAAAGACCTTCTTGCCTGGATCAAGGAAGAGGTGAAGGAGACACAGAGAAGTAAAGAGCGTATTCATATCGTGTGTGTGTGTGTATGTGTGAGTGTGTGTGTGCTGGGAAGAGCATGAAGTATGATGATAGGTTGGAAAAAATGGAGAGCAAAGGGAACCTATGCTCTTCCTGAACAGAGCTCCGGAAAACAGCAGAGTGATGCAGAGTTCCCTATGCCCAAGGAGGAAAGAGCCACACGCTGTGTCTAGGCTGATAAGTACTTCATCACACACACCCAGTTCCCAGGAAAGCATGGGAGCAGCAGGACAAATCAGTGCCAGGATTGGCATGGAAGTCCCAGGCCCTTTGGTGGCCTCATGAAATCTCCTACAGCCCAGGGTGGCACCAAAACAGCCAGGCAATCCTGGGTGATCATGAAAGCAGGGAAGTGACTGAGAGACAGAGGCCCTGGCCCTCAGAGGACCAGTGCACACTCTCCCTCAAAGCTTTAGAATTGAACCAGTTCTTTGGTTCTTTCACCGAAGACCAGACACAGAGTTCCCTCCTATTCTGCGTGCCACTGTCAGGGACCCCACCACACAGTCACATTTTAAACTTCTGACCTATGTGCAATCAGTTCTCAGACCCCGTATCTGGTCAAGCCTGTCCACTCTGGCTGCCCTCCTCAGATGAAACCCTCCTCCAACAGCACGGCTGGACTACTGGGCCCCGGAGAAGGTTTTCCCACCGTCCAGGCTCTTTCCTCTTCGTTGCTAACCCCCTGTTGCCAGCAGTCATCTTCCTGAAACTCTGATCCCACCGGCCCTGCTCGGAAGTCCCCAGCAGGTCCTCAGCCCAGAGTTCAGGCTTTACCTGTCCCCCGGGCCACATGATATCCAGACCCACCCAATGAATCCACCTACCTCCCCATTCTCTGCAACAGAAACCCGATTTCAGACTCTCTTCTCACCTGGAGCATCTTTGCAATCCAAACTAGCCACGCTTCAAATTCCAAGTCAAGTCCCATTTTCTCTAGCAATATTTCCCCATCCTTTTAGTTCCCACGGATTTCGCCTTTCTTTGATTCCTATGGCGCTTATTATCTAAACCATTTCCTCAAATTCTTAACCACTTATGGCCTCGTATTTTTTCATAACTGAAGTGTATGTTGTCTCTATGGCACAACCACCCAACTTGGCCAAGTTCAGGGGTGGAGGCGGGGGCATGGGGAGGGAATGCGTCTTCTGCACCAGTTGCCCAATGATGAGAGTGCAGGAAGTGCTCCTTAGTGCATTCACTGAACATCAATTCCTTTCCTAATCCTTCATTCCCAGCTGCATTCAGGGCTGATGGGAAAAGGAACAGACTGCAGATCGGGCCAATGGGCAGAGCGGGGACCTGGGAAAGGATCCCCAGCAAAGGGGAGAGTGCTCATGCCAGAACACAGCTTAGGCCTCCCTAGTGAAGGAATTTATTTAAACTCTGTACTTAAGACTACGTTCTCTATCAGAGAACAGACTTGTGGTTGCCAAGAGGAGGATGGAGTGAGAAAGGGATGGATTGGGAGTTTAAATTAGCAGAGGCAAACTGTTATATATAGGATGGATAAACAATAAGGTCCTACTGTCTAGCACGGGGAGCTATATTCAATATCCTGTGATAAACCATAATGGAAAATAATATGAAAGAGAATGTATATATATGTATGACTGTATATATGTTATATATATGTATATATGTATATATATGTATAACTGAATCACTTTGCTGTACAGCAGAAATTAATACAACATTGTAAATCAACTATACTTCAATAAAATACTTTTTAAAGTATTTTATTGAAGTATAAAGTATAATAGTATTTAAAATACTATTTTATACTTCAATAAAATAAACTTTAAAAATAAAATAAAAAAGACTACATTGGTGAGACTTAAACGCCTAGACAATATTAGTACTGCTAATGTGTGCTTTCGGTCTGGGACAGGGAGAAAAGGCAAGGTTTTAAAGAAAAGAATATGAGTCTAGGACTTCTTTAGTGAAGCAGTTTAAGCACAATTTACCAAATGATGGTGCAAAGCAAAGGTCACAGAACAGCTGTGTGTGTGTGTGTGTGTGTGTGTGTGTGTGCTCGCGAGTGCACATTCATGGCCAAGAGAGCTAAGAGCTGGCCTATCACATTTTTACCAGAATCTGTTTAAACAGATATGTTGAGATCAAGAAAGAAAAGTATACCCACCACATCAGAAGAGTAGATGAGGGAATATACAGGAAATTCACACACACACAAATACAACAGTTCAACAAGCATAGGGAAAACATCCCACCTTATTAGTAATCAGTCAAAAATCTCTTTCCCTCCTCCTTCCCTAAGGCCTAGGGGTATCATAAATGGGAATCTCAACAAACAAATTCAACTTGTGTTTGCTTTCTGTCTACTGTGTGTCAGACACTGGGTAGCAATGCAAAGCCATCAACAAGTTCAAGCAAGAGAAGACATGCTCACCTCCATGAGCCCATCGTTGTAGAGGATGGACAGGCGGAGGGGAGACAGCACAAGGTAATCTAAGCGGCGGTAGTGCAGGTGACAACATTTGCTTCCAACTCAAGTCATTCTCTTCTTCCTTCTAACCTATTTCCTCTCTTTTTAATTTTAATTCACTCTAACTACCAATATTACAAGTCCAGACAAAGGGATGTCTTTATAAAAGGCTAAAGAATTTTCACAAAAACTGTATCTGGCTTTTACTTTTCACCAAAGTGTTAAATTCTGAAACTTGGAGGTTGTGTACAAAGGTGCTCAAATTCAGGAGTGAAAATGAGCCATGTATTTTGGCTGCTTGAGTTAAGTGAACCAGAGATCAGTAGACACTTCCCAGATGAAAAGTCAATTCGCTTCAAAGAATTATTTTTCTCTTTAATAAATTGTAAAGCCTGAGAGTAAGTCACTTGGCACGTTTCTGGAGCTGTGGGACTGACACATACTAATAATGGCTATGGTGGTCATCTGATCAACAGTGAGCTGCTATCTCTCCCACAAAGGAGGAGAAAGACACCCAGGGCAGGAGTCTGATCTCAGCTTTTCAACTACAGAGATATTCTATTTTAAATGTATTGTGTTTTACCTGGTTTTGCTTTCTTTCTCCCTCCTCATCAAATAAAACAAATGCTAGGTGTTATTTTATGAGAAACCCTAGGTCTTCTCGAAAGGAATAAGGAGCAGAAGTTCAGCTCCCCAGAGCTCCTGCTCACCTTGAACGCTTTCCTCGGCTGGTGGAGAACATGACTGGAATCAAAACGCAGATTGATGTGCGTGGAGATGGGCTCCAGCTCCCGGTGACGCGGTGGGATTTGGCTCTGAGAGAGCTCGGCACTCCGTTAGAGATGTGCCGTGTCCATGCCTTGGCTGTGAGTGACTCCAGGTTTGGTGCTTCTGCGTGGAAAGGGCACTTGGTTAAATAAGCTAATGCGATGTGGTGAATCAACTCAGCTGGGAAATCTTCTGGAAAGCGGCTCAGGCCTCCATTTCTGTTGTTACCAAATGCAAGCTTGTGTGCCCGACACACAGTGAGGCCAAACAATACCGAAATGTCAGAGTCTGGAGCAGAGAAAGGTTTACTGCAGGGCCATGCCAGGAGAACGGGTGGCTCCTGCCCTCAAAACCCCCAACTCCCCAAAGGCTTTCAGCAAAGCATTTGTAAAGGCCAGGTGAGGGAGGGGGGTTGCAGGACATGCGATCAGCTCGTGCACAGATCTCTGATTGGCTGATGGTGAGGTAACAGGGAGGTTAACATGATCAACCCTTAGGCGCCAGAAGGTCTGGGGGCGTGATTACACGCTCGGAATCATCAAGCAGTTAATGTCTTCCATTTGGCGGTGGTTTTCAGCATCTGAAAAACTCAGGAAATATACATGAGATACTATTATCTAGGTACTTGAGAGAGGAGCTACAACAGAGGATATGGGGGAGGGGTCTGTCCCGGAAGGCCCCCATAGGGTCCTGCTCGGTTACACTGTCACGAAAGAGAAAAAGGAGCTTTCTCCAGCTCTCTCCACGTGAACGGTACACAACTGGCCAATTCAGGGACAGCTGAAATTAATTAATCCAATTGCTCGGCATCGAGGAGGCATAACCGTGGTATTTAAAGGTAGATACAGTCCAGAATCCTGGATCCTGGATACAGTCCAGGACGTTGCCATAGTTGGCTACTTTTCAGCAGCTTAAGCTGTGGAAGCTCCCTTATACTTTTCAAAATTGCTTTTGGATACTCATGTTCCAGAGAGCATTCACTCTCACTCCGTTATTATTGTTTCATTTCACCAGCTGTTGATTGAGCCCCCGACCAGGTGTCTGGCACTGTGCTAGGCACAGCAGAGACAAAGATCAACGGGACAGGAGCCCCGCCTCTACTGAGCTCAGTACCAAGAGAGAGCAGTTTTTCTATTGGGAGCCACCTTTTAATCTAGACATTTGTTTACAATTCTTCTGTCAGAGAGGGAGAAAAAAAACCTAAATCTCCCCTAGATGGTTTCTTTGGATGGCCAACGAAAACATTTTATAACTGAGAGCACTGGATGAAGATTCCTCTTTAAAATCCTTCCACCTCTAGCAAAGGGACCACTCAAGACATTTCCAAGTGAGGAGGGAGATATTATGGAAAAGATAAGATTACCCAGGGAAAAGTTATTAGAAAATATGTTGAAGGACCTTATGATGAAGGCCCTGTTGGCTACAGAGGACTGTTTGTCAGACTATAGAGTTACCTACAGCCATTCACACAGTCTGGTGGAGTAGGGCTTCCAGGACCCGCTGTGCAATCTCAGGAACAGAAGGCCTCTGCTCAAACAAGTCCAAGTTTTGTGCCTTTCTGAGTTTCAAGAATTGCACTAGCAAATCTTCCCTTCTCTGGACCCTCATGCATGGAAATAAAATCATGAGAAAAAAAATTACTCTTTCTGCCGAGAGAAGCAGGAGAAGGAAACCACACACAAAGGTCATAAATGTTCAATACACACTGTGATCCCTGCTCATCCTTCCCTGGGCTCCCAGAACATCTACATCCCTGCTTCTAGCACTGGCCATATCAGTCTGTAGTTGATTATGTATGTACACCGGTCTCCACCTTCTAGCATGTGAGCTTCCCCTGAGGCAGAGGATATGCCAAATCCACCTTTGTGAATACCCCAGAATAGGGCCAGATGAGCTGGTGGATGAGGGGCTTTTGGCCGGCACTGCACCAGGAATCTTGGGGACACATAGAAAGTGCTGCCTTGGCCCTTCCCCCAGGAAGTGCCTCAAGAAGGGGTGTGATTCCATAGTCCTTGAGCAAGAGGGGAGTACAGCATAGAAGGGACAGGGTGCCGCCAAGACAACCCCACCACCAAGACCAACTACGTCAATTGCAGTGTTTCATGCAAAATGAAAATGCAGCGTCCTCTGTTTAAAAACTATTAAGAATGTCAAGACTGGACAGCAGAAACCAAGTGTGGGCCCCTGTGCGGCTACATAGGTCCCACGCCCACGAAGCCAGCCCAGCTTGGCACCTCCTCTGCGTCCTCTACCCTTTATATTTACCCCTATTGTAGCACTAACCTCTCAACTGCAATTTGTTTGCTGTTCCCCCCCCCTCCCCCCGCTCAACAGTGAGTCCTTTGAGGGTAAACATTGTATCTTACTGATTTGTTTTCTCAACTCTTGATACAATGCTTGACTGATAACAGGTGCTCAATAAACATGAATTTAATTCAGTGAAATGGAATGAAACAGAATGGAATGGTATGCCCTCCATGTATCTTCTTGTCTAGAGATTCCAGAAAGCTTTGAGGTAGAAAAGGGTCTAGGGAACAGTGGTTTCAAAAAGTTTGTGATTCAGTGGCTGTGATCCTCTCACCTGTAGAAAAGTGGAAATTTAATTTGTTTTTCTCTTTGGAAGTGGATGCCTCTGCATGGCTGTGCCTCCTCTTCCTTCCTGAGCTGCAAGATGGAGCAGCAAGAACACTCTAGGAAGGAATAAGACAGACCCAGTGACCTTCTCAAAATCTTTTAGTCTGGGCTTCCCTGGTGGCGCAGTGGTTGAGAATCCGCCTGCCAATGCAGGGGACACGGGTTTGAGCCCTGGTCTGGGAAGATCCCACATGCCGCGAAGCAACTAGGCCCGTGAGCCACAACTGCTGAGCCTGCGCATCTGGAGCCTGTGCTCCGCAACAAGAGAGGCCGCGACACTGAGAGGCCCGCGCACCGCGATGAAGGGTGGCCCCCGCTCGCCGCAGCTGAAGAAAGTCCTCGCACAGGAACGAAGACCCCACACAGCCAAAAATAAATAAATAAATAAATAAATAAATTTATTTAAAAAAACTTTTAGTCTTTTGAATATAAATGTTTATTTTAATCCTAAAAACCAATAATTATACAGATAAAAAACAAGGACCTACTGATAGCACAGGGAACTATATTCAATACCTTGTAATAACCTACACTAGAAAAGAATCTGAAAAAGAATATATATATATATATATATATATATATATCTGAATCACTTTGCTGTACACCTAGAATTAACACATCATTGTAAATCAACTACACTTCAATTAAAAATTATTTTAGGATGTTTTGCCTAATGGCTGCTTTCAAAGGGAGATCCCTTCCTAGAGCAATCCTGTGGTGTCTGCAGCACAGTGAGACTGGGGTCAATATGATCCCCTGCTCTGCAGTACCTGAGTTCTTTCCTATCCCTAATTGACTCTCAGAATCAGAGCTGTCCTGAGCTGTCTTCAGCCAAGACTGGTTTACTCTCAGTAGCACATTGGTACATTTTCATTTAAGCTTTAATTAAACCTTGTCTGTTAAGGTGTCAGTGACCCATCTTGGCATCTAAAAGGTAACACGTAAAACTTAATCTCCTAAGGTCCTAGAGCACAAAACCCTGGGAATGTGCAGGGGATATGCATGTGAACTCATTTCAGAAGAAGTGTATTTGGATGGGACTATTCTGAGTGAACGGAATTGGAAAAAAAAAAAAAAAGGGACTTCCCTGGTGGCACAGTGGTTAAGAATCCTCCTGCCAATGCAGGGACACAAGTTCGAACACTGGTCTGGGAAGATCCCACATACCGCATAGCAACTAAGCCTGTGTGCCATAACTACTGAGTCTGCACGCCTAGGGCCCGTGCTCCGCAACAAAAGAAGCCAACGCAATGAGAAGCCCATGCACCCAAATGAAGAGTAGGTCCCTCTCGCTCCAACTAGAGAAAGCCCACACGCAGCAACGAAGACCCAACGCAGCCAAAAAAAAAAGACTATCTTTGATCAATGAGAAAATGTTTATAAAATCAAGATAAGTCAACTCATTAAGTCTATTTGTTTTGACTTAAATATTTTATGCTGTCACATTGTCTGGAAATATGGGAGGCTAATGGGGAAAGTATTCATATAGGAGGGACTGTCTAATAATATAGGAGTTTGGATTAAGGAGTTCCAGAACTGGACCCACTCTGAGAGATCTGTAGTTATTAGTTCTCTACTACTGTATTAGTTTCCTATTGCTACTGTAACAAACTACTGCAACCTGGGTGGCTTAAAACAACACAATTTATTCTCTTACAGTGCTGTAGGTCAGAAGTCTGATACAGGTCTCGCTGGGTTAAAATCAAGGTGTCTGCAAGGTTGCATTCCTTTTGGAGACTCTAGAGGAGAATCCATTTCCTTGCCTTTTCCAGCTTCTAGAGGCCACCTGCATTCCTTAACTTGTGGCCCCTTCCTTCCTTCATCTTTCAAAACCACCAATGCTGCATCTCTCTGTAGTCACATTGCCCTCTGAGCTTGGCCAGGAAAGATTCTCCACTCTTAAGAATCCATGTGATTAGACTGGACCAACCTGGTCCCCCTACAGCTCCTCCTGCATGAGGCTGCACTTATCTTTGGTTCTGTACAACAGTGGAGACATAAGCTTCCCTCATCTTGGCTTGACCTTCTAATGACCTTCATGGAAACATCCCCCCTGCCCCTGCCCATCTATCTGCATGCCCACTCCAGCCCCTCCTGCCCTCCCCCCAAGACCACCCGAAGCCCCTTTGGCAACCACAGGTACAGACATCCATCTCCCATTCAAGATGGTAGATAGCTTTAAGCAATCACTAAATTCACATGTATGACACTGGAAGAGATTGAATAATTTTTTTCTGGACATCTCACTTTCTTTTACATAAACATTTTAAGGTCATTTCCCTGTCCAAAGTAAGAAAGAGTATTTGGAATGTCAACATAATTATTTTCATTGGAACTTTATGACAGTAAAATGCACAAATCTAACCCATAACATTTGATTAGTAGATGCGGATAACAAGATAGAGCTATAACACAATCTTTATATCAAAATGTATTTTACCTCAGCATAATTGACAGAGACCTATAGAAACACACAAAGCTTTTTGCTGCTCTACTGAAATATGAATCCTTTTAAAAAGATATAGAGAAATTAATAAAGTAATAGAAAGTATAGCTACCAACATTAAAAACAAAGCTGTGACAGAAGAGAGTTCTCACTTACCTGTAATAAGAGATTTTTATTTTTTTATTTATTTATTATTTTGGCTGCGTTGGATCTTTGTTGCTGCACGCGGGCTTTCTCTAGTCGCGGCGAGCGGGGGCTACTCTTCGTTGCGGTGCACGAGCTTCTCATTGCGGTGGCTACTCTTGTTGTGGAGCATGGGCTCTAGGCGCGCAGGCTCAGTAGCTGTGGCTCTCGGGCTCTAGAGCGCAGTAGTTGTGGCGCACGGCCTTAGCTGCTCCGCGGCATGTGGGATCTTCCCGGACCAGGGCTCGAACCCGTGTGCCCTGCATTGGCAGGCGGGTTCTTAACCACTGCGCTACCAGGGAAGTATCGTAAAAGAGACTTTTTTAAACTTGTTTTCTCTCCTTAACAAAGCAGATTTGGCTTACAAATTTTCACTTTCCCCTCATTGTTCCCAATCTCCCAACAAAAATAAAAGTGTTAAAGTTTATTATCTATGTAACATTTCTGTTACTCTGTTATCAAGTAGGTATTTAAATTATAAGCTTTTTTAACATGGGAAATTGCGATGTCTTTAAGGTCTTTTCTAAGTTGTGTGGGATGCTCCCAGGGGATTTTGTCTCTCTCTTTTTTTTTTTTTTAATTAAGTATACCTCTCTGCTTCCTTTCAGGAGGCAGGAATATGCAAGACCATCTCCATCAACCAGATTGCTTCTGAATTCTTCCACTTTCAGAAGCTTCCTGCCTCAGATGTCTCAGATGTACCTGGGAGCATCAGCTTCCCAGGAGATCTCTCAGGTAGATGCTTGGGGTCTCAGAGCAGAACCGGCCCAGCCAAGGCACAAGGGGTGGGAGGAGAGGGTGGCACCAAAGCCCTGGATCTAGACTGGCCGGGAGAAGAATTCAAACAAGGGGCTCCCTGCCTGGGGCTGCCCTTGACAAGTGACTGGAGTGTTCGTGTTCCTGCATGAGTCTCTGCAGTGTTCAAAAAACACACAAGTCAACTGACAGTTTGTTAGTGATAAGGATAAAATACGAGATACTTCAAGAATACTTTCTAGTTTATTATTCTTTCAAGGTGCAACAGAAATGAGAAAGAAATGGGGGAAAGGGGAGAGGAGAGCTTGAAAAGAAAGGACATAGGCTTTGAGTAGCTACTGTGGACCAGGTGCTTTACATACCTGTCCCTCACAATCCTCCTAATTGTCCTAGGTCATCATTACTGTTCCCAGTAACAGGGAAGGCAACTGTGGCTTAGTGTCTTTATGTGACTTGCACACGGCCCGGGGCTTACGAGCATCAGAGCTAAGTCTGTCTTTTTCTACCGTCCCTCCGTGATTTCAACTCCCAAAGTCCACTCCTTGCCAAGAGGTGACGTTGGACGGTCACTCAGTGCCCTTGGTGAGGTCTTGTCCTAACACACTAAGCAATTCCCTTCACACAGGAAGTAGGTGTCACCTCTTCTACCACCCTGGGTCCTGGGTATCAACACAGTCCATCAGCATGAAAAACTTCAGCAGCTGAGAGTCTGAATTGGGGCCTCAGTGTCTCCTCAACACTCCCAAAAGCCAAAGAATTTTCTGGGCTCCCTCTCCCATGCATCCCAGGGGAGTCCGGCCAAGCTCCAGCCCCACAGGGGTTTCTTCAGGCTGAGATCAGGCCCTAGGGCGCTATGTGAGGGGTTTTAAGGCTTCCCTTCAGTGGTTCAGAGTAGTCTGAATTTTATAGGCTGCCACTTGAGTTGGTTTCCTACCATGCATGGGCAGCTGACAGCTGTCAGGGAGGCAAGCCTCCCTCTTGCCAACGGCCAGTCCTGAGGCTCATTCACAGAGACAGGGACAGAGCCCAGACTGACAGACCGTTCTGGCTGTTTCTGTGAGGCCCCAGCAAACTGGGTTTGGCTGCCAATGGCCTCTAGAGTCTGCAGAACATGCAGGCTTCTCGAATACCATTGGATCAAGTTACCACGAGCTGGGCACGGGCCTGGTAAACCACTCTGGCCCCTCCTGAGGATCGCTTTGTTTCTGCCAAATATGCTTTTCTTTCCTGCCACTGACACCTTTTGAGTTCTTCCCATGTGCAAAGAGTGGGGAGGCAGAGCCTCCGGAATGTGTTCTGTCTCCACCGATACGGACAAAGCACAAGGAGCTTTGTCATTCATTCGTTCATCCATTCATCAGTCACTTATTCACTTATTCAACAGATAGATATTGAATATCTATTCCGTGAAAAGTACTGTGTGAGGCAGTGTGGAAATGAAAGGAGAGCTCACCAGAGGATCCTGCCCTCAAAAAGGTTAATAGAGGAGATAAGTCACGGATATAATTTCTCAAAGATAAGGTAAAATATAATTGTTGCAATGATAAAAGAAGAAGTAGAGTGGCATGTGTCCTGGGAATGGAAAGACATTACTGGCATTTGGAATATCGGGGAAGTTGTCTGGGAGTTTATTTCCCCAAAAGCAGACCCTGAGACAAAGATCTGAGTGTAAGTAGTTTATTGGTGGGGGAGAGGATCTCAGGAAGCACAGGGAGTAGAAGGCAGCAAAATGAGGAAGACCAAAACAAGGTATTGTAATGAGTAGGTTACCATTATGAGCAGCTGGGGCTCACCTCCACGCGGAGCCACTGGAGGAGGCCTGAACACACCTCAGAATCATCGCAGTGAGGGAGGAAGAAGCTGGAGTGTTCTTCCCTCAACTCTCATCGCTCAGGGTTGAAGGTAGCTCCTAGGACATTCACTCTCTTTGCCTGGCAGCTCAAACCCCAGCCTGTGGCCGGAGAATACTCCCCAGAGGAAGTTCCAGTGTTTACAGGACCCATCTGCGGGTCCTCTGGATGGGGTAAGGGAACGGGGTGGGGCATCTAGCCTGCGCTCCGAAAGTCGTCATGGAGAATCAGTACTTGAGCAGGGTCTGTCTTAGTCCGTTTGGGCTGCTATAACAAAAATACCATAAACTGGGTGGCTGGTAAACAACAAACATTTTTTCTCACAGATCTGGAGGCTGGGAAGTCCAAGATCAAGGCTGGTTCTCAGCAGATTTGTTATCTGGTGAGAACCCACTTCCTGGCTCCTAAACAGCCATCTTCTCACTGCAACCGCACATGGGAATGACTAGGGAGCTCTGTCAGACCTCTTTTATAAGGGCACTAATCCCATCCATGAGGGCTCTACCCCTATGACCTAATCACCTCCCAAAGGCCCCACCTCTTAATGCCGTCACGTTGGGCATTAGGTTTCAACATACAAATTTTGGGGAGACACAAATATTCAGTCCCATTGCAGGGTCTTAAAGAAAAGACAGTATTTGGCTTGCGGAGGGCAGGGATATTTCAGGTGAAGGAACAGCCTCAACAAAGACACAGAGGCAAATAACCACAGACTGTACAAAGGGAACAGTGAATAATTCAGCAAATCTGGACCTCGGGATACACATAGTGGGGCTGGGAGAAATGCAGTAGGGTAGGTATGAGAGAGCTGGATTATACATCAATGTGCTATAGGATCAATATGTAATGTGGATAGTTTGAAATAATTTTAGAAATATAGATGACATTTAAAAAATTCAATCCCTGCATAAAGAACCTTACTCTATCTCAATGGCAAACTATTTGGCTTGACCAAGAGGCAGGCTCAGATTGACTCTACCTTGTCTTTGTGGCTAAAATTGTGTCTTTGAGTGGCCTCCAATATTGATTATGAAGTGCTCTTGCTGGTGAACTACAGTTAATCTTTATGACCCACGGAAGATGCTTCAAAATATGTCAGTGGCATGGCTCTCAGCATTGGTAAACAAACACATCAGGGCAATGTAAACAAGGCTGAATCTTACAGCCGAACCATAAATAACCCACTTCCTCCCTTATAGTTTGGGAATCGTCTTCTCTGAGTGTATCACCATTATATTGAGGTCTTGCCTCTGCCCCTTGGCTACTCTAGAACTAGAATCTCTCCCCACAGCCCAGCACCCACAGGGTCATTCAGCTCTCTGCAGAGAACTCCCACGCCAAGAATGACCAGTGCTGGGAGGCCAAGAGACTCTGACACACAGACATGTCCTGTCCAGGGACTTTCTGTGCCTAGGACTGTTGTTCCACCACATGTGTAAGGACGCAGATTTGGGGTAGAGGCTTCAGCGGGTGAATTAGAGAAGGGTTTAGAATCTCGGTCTTAGGAATTCAGGTTTTAGGTCCATAGCAGAATTGGGAAAGTTCCTTTTCTCATCAGGGTCAGAGACTACATATTCTCTGACACCTCAGGGAAATCAACCTTTTTTTTTTGGGCTGGGTTGGGTTTTTGTTGCTGCGCGTGGGTTTTCTCTAGTTGTGGCGAGCGGGGGCTACTCTCCGTTGTGGCGTGCGGACTTCTCATTGTGGTGGCTTCTCTTGTTGCAGAGCACGGGCTCTAGGCGCATGGGCTTCAGTAGCTGTGGCACACGGGCTCAGTAGTTGTGGCTCATGGGCTCTAGAGCGCAGGCTCAGTAGTTGTGGCGCACGGGCTTAGTTGCTCTGCAGCATGTGGGATCTTCCTGGACCAGGGCTCAAACCCGTGTCCCCTGCATTGGCAGGCAGATTCTTAACCACTGCACCACCAGGGAAGTCCCAAGCTTGCTTTTTTTTTTTGGCCATGCAGCATGCAGGATCTTAGTTCCCCAGCCAGGGATCAAACCCGTGCCCCGTGCAGTGGAAGTGTGGAGTCCTAACCACTGGACCACCAGGGAAGTCCAAATCAAGCTTTTTTTAAAAATGACTTTAATAGAAAAATAAGTATCTATGTTCCTTAGTTCATGAAACTAAACACATCCCCAAAATGGGATGCAAAGATGAATTTCCCAAAGCTGAATCTTATTTTTAACTCAACACAGGAACCTTCTCTTTAAAGTTGTTTTTACTGTGTAAAATAAGAAACCATTTGTAGTATGAATTTTAACTTCCCTCACATCCAAACCACCATCATCTTATGTATCTGTCTGGTAATCTCAATGTTCTTTGGGTTTTCTTAGAATGGAGCATAAATGGAGCATTCAATTAAAAATGATGTTTATTGGGAAACTTTTGAAGGTGGGGAGTATGTGTATTACCTTGATTGTGGTGAAGGCATCACAGGTGTATGCATATGTCCAAACTCATCAAATTGTATACATTACATAGATGCAGCTTCTTGTAAATCAATTATACCTCAATAAAGCTATAAAATAAAATGTTGTTCTTCATTCATTTCAGTTCAACCCTTTATTGAGAGCCTGCAAGGAAGCAAGAAGCACTATGCTAATGAGTCAGTGAGGCAGAGGTTAATGTGGCACATTCCTGTAGGTTCAAGGAGTTAACATCCTTATTTTATTTTCACTGAATGTCATAGTGGGCATTATGTCATGACTATAGAAAAGCTGGAGTTTCTTAATGCAGTGCTGAAAGGGTGACAGTGGTAGTAATTTTACAAACTAATAAAAAAAATATTGACCTCAATAACTCTTCTTAGATTATTTGCAAAGAGTTTAAAACCATAAGAATAGGTCCATACTCATTTTCTTTCACTGAAATTGGAAAGCAATGTGTCAGATAAACAATAATCTTTACATTTTTATTGTCCCTTTCCACAGACATTCATAATTTTATTTCTTTGCAGGAATTTCTTGCTGCATCTTGGAATTCTCTCCACAAGTCCAACTTCAGTTGCTTTTCAGACCACCCCCATTTCTTCTAATCATCTCAGATGATGATCAAATAAAATCAAAGTCCTTGGCTTTCCAAAGAGAAGCCATTAGAAAAGAAAGTAGAAAAATCCAGCGGGAATATTTTCCTAAAATTCCCATCAAAAGTGTGAGACCCAGGCTGGCTTTCAGCCTCAGCACAACAGGTCTCCTGGCTGGGACAACTGGTTCTCCACTTGCAAGCCCAGGGACCCTCCCAGTTCTAATCCTGAGCTGGGGCAATAGAACTTAAGAAGGTCCCTCTGTGTGTCTGCTCTGAATGCATTATACAATATATCCCAACTTACTTAATTCTCCCAACACCCCCCAGAGCTAGTTGGCATTAGCTCAAAGGTAAGACACCTGAGGTCTTTACCAATGGTGAGTCAGTGGTGAAGCCAGGATTAAATCCAGGTCTGTCTGACCCCAAAGCCCATGCCCCTTCAGCCGTACCACATGGCCAATGCTGGACCATACTACTCTCTTGTGCTAAGTGTCCAGCGTCTCTGAACCCTCACCTGGTGTCTGGTGCCCTGCTACCCACTGACCGGCTGCTTACTGGGTATTCAGATCACTGACTAACTCCTTCTGCTGGGATTTGCCTCTTTGCTGGGGCCCCCGGCTACCTTGTCTTGGATTCCCATTGCTGGCTGCATGACTGACTCTGCCAGGCTATTTCCCTGCGCCTTGGAATCTCTCTTGCTCTGGCCAAACCAAGCCTCCCTCGGCTGCTGCAAGCAGACCAAGAGCCGTTCCTGGCCTCTTCCCAGTTTCCCTCAATCTGCCCCATCTGCCTGTGAGCCCCTGATCCAGGGCAGTGTGAATCCCCAAAAAAGGACACGACACCAGAGATAGCAGGTAATCGACTCTGTGATGGCACCATGTCCAAGAGGTCGAGCAAAAGCTGACTTCCAAAATAAAAATGAACAGGCTTTTGCCCAGAACTTTCTAGATTTCTAGCCTCAGACCCAAGAAAAGTATTCAACTTTCTCCAAACTTTACGTAGAATTTCATTTACCGCAGACACCCAGGGCCAGACTAGCAGTAACAAGAGCTGGAGAACAAAAGCAATTTTCTTGAGTAGCAGTCGGCAACCTTTCCAAGGGGAGGCCCCATCAGGCCGCTCCCCCTGATGCTCAGGCGTGCCTGGACTGGGCGAGCAGGCGCCCACTCATCTCAGGGGGTGGGGAAGCATGCTGACTCTCGATGAAAACCACAGGCTGCAAGGTCCTACCCCAATTTAGAAGAGCATTTCTGTTCAAAGCTGGACCACTGCATCTCAGAAAGCACCCTGGCTTCCAACGGTCTTAAGCCATAGCTGCTGTAATAAAGTAGTCTGTTGAGCTGGGGCAATTCTCTAAATACCTCAGAGCATCCAAACAAACTATTTCCTCTTTAATGCATCTTAATACCCAGGTAAGAGAGACTGAATCAGGATGTTCCTTTTCCAGCGTGCTCAGGACTCACACATTTTCTAGTATCAAGGAAGACAAGGGCTTCCCTGGTGGCGCAGTGGTTGAGAGTCTGCCTGCCAATGCAGGGGACACGGGTTCGAGCCCTGGTCTGGGAAGATCCCACATGCCGCGGAGCAACTAGGCCCGTGAGCCACAACTGCTGAGCCTGCGCGTTTGGAGCCTGTGCTCCGCAACAAGAGAGGTCGCGATAGTGAGAGGCCCGCGCACCGCGATGAAGAGTGGCCCCCGCTCGCCGCAACTAGAGAAAGCCCTCGCACAGAAACGAAGACCCAACACAGCCAAAAATAAATAAATAAATAAATATTTTAAAAAAAAAAAAAAAGGAAGACAAAGCTCATGATTCACCTAAAAAGTCATTCCAAAATGATTTCTTCCAAGTTGAAGGAAGTGATGAAGAGGATTATATGGTCCTCAATATAGTCATGAGAATCCTGTAAGTACAAAGTTTCCTCAGTCCAAACATGCTTAATTTTTTTCTGATTGCCAAGTATATATTTATGGTGGAAAATTAGAAAAGTACAGAAAACCACAAAGGTAAAACTTAAAATCAATCGTTATCCACTAACTCAGAGATAACTGCTATTAACATTTTAGTGAATATATCCCAGTGTTTTTTCTGTGCATGTACATTTGTCTCACCTAGTTTTTTGTTTTTTTATAAAAATGGAAACATTCTGTATAGACTGTGTGTATTCTGTTTATTTTACTTAATATCTCAAACAATTTCCCATGACATTAATTTTTCTTCTACAACATAATTTTAATGGTTGTATAATATTTGCTGTTGGATATTTAAGTAGTTTCTAATTTTCTCTATTAGAAATAACATCAGTAGTAAAAGTTCTCGTGCATAAATCTCTTTGTGCATCTCTACTTATTAGTTCCTTATGATAAATCCCTTGAAGTAGACAAAGTCAGAGAGTATGAATGTTTTTAAGATTTTGGTTTATATTAACAAGTCGCCCGTCAAAAATTGTACATATTTGTAGACTATGCTCTATTCCTTGTACCTTTGCCAATAGGGGGCATTTCCACATTTTTGCCAGTTTAATAGGTGAAATTGAGAGCACACTGTTTTAATTGGCATTTCTTTGTTTATTAGTGAGCTTGGACATTTTATCATATGCTGTTTGGATATTTGCTTAAATATTTATAACTTTTATTCATTGTTTATATTATGGTATTTATCTTTTCCTATTTATTTTTAAGAGCTCTTTATGCATTAAAAATATCCATCTTTGGTCTACCATATTTGTTGCCAGGATTTCCCACAGGCTAACATTTGCTTTTTAATATCACTTAGGATATTTACATTAGTTATAATTTATATGCCATTTTGAAAGTGCTCCAAGTAAGAAACTTTCTACATATAGACCCTAACATCCACTGATGGGAGCAAGGCACCACATCACACAAGTTCAGGGGCTCTAGTTAGGTTGGAAGTGATTTGAACAGCACCCACCAGGTATGCAGTGGTCCTGGATTCCAAACACATTGTCCATAGAGATTGTAAAGGAAAAAAAGCAGCTGAGACTTAGTCTGAGCTCCTACCTGGCCGAGTTGATTTCTGACCGATGATACAGGAGAGGATGCAACAAACTTTTCCTGTAAAGGGCCAGACAGCAAATAGTTTAGGCTTTGTGAGCCATGCAGTCTGCCACCACTACTCATCTCTGCCATTGCAGCGTGACAGCAGCCATAGACAATACACAAATGAGTAGTTTTGTCTAAGTAAAACTTTATTGTCAAAGACACTACAATCTCAATTTCATGTAAGTTTCACATCTCACAAAATATTATTCTTCTTTTGATTTTTTTCAATCTTTTACAGATCTAAACACCATTCTTCGCTCACAAGCCATACAAAAACAAGTAGTGGGCCAGATCCGGCCCATGAGCATTAATCAGTTGGCCAACCCCAATTCAGGATGAATGCCTGGTTCATACAGATCTACTAGAGAAGCCTGAGGAAAAGGACATGTTTTAATTAGTGAGCAGAAGAGATGTGTACCAAATCCATGTAGGATCTTTAGACGCCATCACACGGCTGTACCATATTACCTCTGGCCTCACTCCCAGCAATGCCCCTGCTGCTCAGCCTGGATCCCAGAGTGAAGATATATGGAGCAGGACCACAGTCAACCTGCGATGAACATAAAACCTGATTGAGAAATAACCCTTCGTTGATACAAGCCACCAAGATTGGGGGATCACTTTGTTACTGCCCATATTTTAGCTTATGCTGACTGATACATACCTGAAGAGATTATTTTGTGTTTGTATTTGCTTAGCTCCTATGGGCATTTGAGTTTAAAAGTTTTAAGTCATGTCAGCTTTAGTTTCTTCAGCTATAAATTTGCAATACTCTGTATAGTTAACAGGTTATTATGAGGATAAAAATGAGATAAGATATGTGAAAATGCTTTATCAATTACAAAGCACTTTAGAAAGGTTTTTCTTATGTTTATTATCAAAAAGCCATAAAATAAGACAGATTTTACAGAGTTCTACTATAGAAGTGGAGGTACTATGGTCAGGGAGGGATTCAAGATAATTCAGATCACAGAATTTTTTCAAGACAAAGTGGTATTTGAACTAGATGCTGAAAGGCTGGCAGGCTGCTAGTAGCAGCATGAACAAATGCAGGGATGGCCCTACCTTGGCTCAGTCTTGAATTCCCTTTGTCTCTGCCCTGGTTTGACGTCCTAAGACTGGTATCTGTTCATTAAGTAAATGAACAGATAAACACACAGGTAAACAGTGAGTAACAGAAGAGGACTCTGAAATGTTCACTCTGAAACCTGATGTTATGTTTCAAATTATTTCATTTTGACTCAGAGTGAAGGCAGCCAGAGGAGTTAGCTACATAATTGCTCTTTTAACAGTCCTGGCCACCCTTAGCACATTTAATTATTTCATAATTACTCCTCCTTACGCCCAATGTGGAAATGATATGCAGATTATCGATCTTTAGGATGAACACAAAAGAAAAGCAGTCATCACTCTCTGTCCCCAGCAGGTCTCCTCCCCTTATCATGAGGACAAACAGCTCTCTCTGGGCAATAAGGAAAGTTGAGGAAAAGCCTGGAGGCCAGAAGAACCAGGGATGTGAGCTTGGAGACCTCGCAAAGGGCACAGGCACAAAATGCTTACACATTTCCAGAAAGAGTTCACCTTCTAAGCCTGCGAGCCACAACTACCGAAGCCTGTGCGCCTAGAGCCCGTGCTCCGCAACAAGAGAAGCCACTGCAGTGAGAAGCCCGCGCACCACAACAAACAGTAGCCCCCGCTCGCCACAACTAGAGAAAGCCCGCGCGCAACAACGAAGACCCAACAAAGTCAAAAATAAAATAAATAAATAAATAAATAAAAAAGAGTTCACCTTTGGTTTATCTCACCCAGATGCACAAATAACAAATGCTCCTTAAGACACCCAAATGCTCAGTTAGCAAAAGTCCTGCAAAATTCAAATTTTGTGAAAGTCAAAAACACTTCAGCATAATTTTTTCTTCCTTTCAATCCCCCATCGGAGCTCACTTTCACATTATAAAAATAAGCATGAGCTGAATCTACTGAACCATCGGTGACTAGGCACAAAGTGAGTGCTCGCATCGCTGGATTTCACCCTTACGTCTGCAGTCAGAGCTCGAGCCTTTCCAGAGTCGGTGCTCTGCACTTAGTGAGGCGATCAACAGGAACTCATGGCAGCTGACAGGACAATGACACGGATAACACTGACATACCCCAGGCTAACTCCTCCTGAGTCCCGTGGTCACCCACATCATCCCAGAAAGAAAGGGAAAGCCCTGCTCAGAGCGGCTGCTGCTTCTGACCGTTGACTCTTTGTTCCTGCAAGAACCCTATCTTTCTGTGACTCTAAAATCTTACTGTGGCTTTATAGAATTATTTGAGGAAAATAGAATTTGGGTAAGACCAGAAATGCATAAGTGTCTGCTTATATCCAATATTAAATCTCGGAACTTGCCTATTACAAGAGACACCAGGAGTATCCCAACTGCCCATGAAGAGAACCACTTACCTCTTTTGTGGTTCTTTTAAGAGTCAGCAAGTGTAACACAAAGCACTCAGTCCCTTATCCTTCAGTATCTCTGACCAAGGGACCATTATGTTCATTCAAAGCCTCTTCCCTCCTGCAGCTTATAATCTAGTTTGGGAACAAGACAAAGAGATGAGTCATTAAGAAACAGCATCAGACTTGGGCGGCAGCACAAAGCAACTTCAAGGCTGTCCAGGCTTAACCGACTGAGGAGCAGTTCTCCAATAATTCAGAGCAAGAGAGAAATCTCGATGGTCTGGAGTGGCCATGAGGACGTCTGGGTAGAAGGTAGGACCTGATCCAAGGGTGGATGGAATTTTTTTTTTAATGAAGAGATGGGCAGCCAACATTCACAACATGCCCAGTAGACCCAGAGTCTCAGAGGAGGAGTATGCCTGGTGACCTCAGGGACAGTAGGGCCACATCTGAGTTGTACCCAGAGATGAGTTGTGCAAAATAAGACTGAAAAGACAGGTTAGGGACAAACTTTGAGGGGCCTAGAATGCCAGACTATGGGGTTCAGGAGCCAGCCTAAGTGTGAGCAGCTAGCATGACCCTCTACTTGGATGTGTAATAGAGATTAGCAGTTAAGACCCCAGCCTCAGTTTCTCAGCCTTTAAAATGGGCATAATAACAGTGCCTAACTCATGGTAATATATATACATGTATGTATATATAATATATATGTATATCAAAATACATACATTTATATAGCTTATATATCTAAGCTAATATATACAGTATATATGTATATATACTGCTAATATAATATGATATATTATATAGCTTAGAACAGGGGGCCTGGCAAGTAATAAGTTTTAGGTATGTTATTATTTTCTTATTTTTGGTGAGATTCATCAACCCACCTGAGGAGTTTCACGCTCTTTGGACATGGTTAAACAGGCATATTTAATTCATTCTTTGGATTTTATAGACTAAAAATAAGTATGACTCTCTTGGCCCACGACAGCTAGACATCTGTTTCCTAAGTGTACCCCAAAAAGAAAGAAGGCATCGGGCGGAATAAAGGTCAGCAATCTGAGCGCCACCGAGCAGCCAGCCGCAGTGCGGAGTCTTGCGTCTTCCGCGCCCTTCCCCTGGCAGCCGGGAACTGAGAAGCCTGCCCATTAGAGCGCCCGAAACAGTGATTAAGATGGACATCCTCTGAAACAAATCGGAAACTTTTTCTAAAGGGGGAAAAGGCTGAACTTCCACAGTATAAATATTACTAGATGGCCTCGGGCTCAGATGCCATTTACAAACTCCTCAAGCTGCGCTCTCGCAATTTATGACATTTAACAGAGTCACTGGAGAGAGCTTCAGTCCTGCCTTCGCTCCGGAGCCAAATATTAGCCTCCTTGTGTTAATGAGGCCGAGTCAGGGAAGAGTAAGACAAGAGATCATTTGAGTGACTTTGCTTGTTAACTTTCAGCCCCTTCTCTCCCCCAGCACTCCTCTCCTCTCTCCCTGCTCCAGAGAAAGCTGGGCGCTCTCAGGGCGAGGACTCAGCGCGCCCCCTTCCGCAGGCGCCAGTACTGGAGCCGTACATGGCTCTCCACCACCCCAAGTGTCGTGGGCTGCTCTATCCCCAGACCCCAGGGCACAGCTGGAAAGGGAGGAAGCAGGCACGGGGGATACCAGCAGGGCCACTGGCTTCATCCAGGGCTCTGTCTCCACTAACCTCCCTCACTCCAGCCCGGAAAGGGGTGTGGCTCTGCTGCAAACAACTTTCAGCCCTCCAGCGTGTGAAGATCTGAACTTCTACACAACATGTTCTGACCAAGGTCCACATCCGGACAGGAGGCTACCCATTTGCATCAGCCACATAAGCCTCTCCTACACTCCAGCCCTGACCTTCTCTTGGGCAGGGCAGTTACGCTCTCTAGGCTTAGGGTCGTCAGATTTAGCAAAAATGAATAATTTTTAATATGTATTCCCATGCAATATTTTTGATATACTAAAATTTTTTTCTTTGTACATTTGAAATTCAGATTTGATTGAGCATCCTGCTATTTATCTGGCAGCTCTATCGAGACCTCAGTTTCCTCATCTCTAGATGGAATATTAAACTAGATCAGTGATTTTTCAGACTTTTTAAAGAACGAAGGTCTCCTGTCAAAAAAAAAAAAATGTCTTGGGGACTTCCCTGGCAGTCCAGTGGTTAAGACTCCGTGCTTCCACTGCAGGGGGCACAGGTTCGATCCCTGGTCAGGGAACTAAGATCCCGCGTGCTGCATGGCATGGCCGAAAAAAAAAAAATCTTTCCCAGAAGCACAATGTATGGAATAGGTAGAACAGAGCTGCTATGGTTGAGGCAGAGGTGGGCAGCCAGAGCCCTCCCCCTACCTTTCGCTGAACCCAGGTCTGCACTGGGTTCTGTTTCAAAACCAAGGGAGCAGACAATGTGTCCCACCCTTCTAATCCCTTCTGTCTCCACCAGCCCAGGCTTCTGGTGTCCTTCACAAATGAAAATCCTACAAAACTTCAGGCCACCCATGTCTGTTTCTCTGCCACTGGAATTCTTCACAGATACACTGTCGTGGAGGTAAGGGGCTCATCTTCAGATTCACCAGGTCCTGATTCCAACCTCCAAACCCATGAGACGTGGGCTAGGCCCCGCCTCCTAGACTCATGCCATGAAGATGAAGCACCTCAGAGACTACGCGTGCTACGGGGGCAGGGGTGCACCAGCCAGGCTGTGTGTGGCAACAGGGAAGGCATGGCCTCCAAGACCAATGCTGCCACTGTTCAGCTGGGAGAACTTGGGACTTAGCCTCTCTGAATATCCGTTCCTTGATAAAGGGTCATTTTTTAAATAATCAGATAAGGTATATAGAAGAGTTTCATGAATAAAAGAAGCCAGAACTTCCCCCCCAAAGAGTACAACATTGTATGATTCCATTTATATGAAACTCTAAAAAATGCAAACTAATCTATAGTAACCAAAGGAGATCAGTGTTTGACTGGGGATGGGGTGGCAGGGAGGGACCACCAGGGACACCCGGAGACATTTTGGGGTGATGGGTATGTTCGCTATCTTGATTGCGATGATGGTGTTATGGCCGTGTACATATGTCAAAACTTATGAAATTGTAGTCCTTTTTTTTTTTTTTTTTTATGGCTGCATTGGGTCTTCGTTGCTGCGCGCGGGCTTTCTCTAGTTGCGGTGAGCCGGGGCTACTCTTCGTTGCAGTGCACGGGCTTCTCATTGCGGTGGCTTCTCTTGTTGCGGAGCAAGGGCTCTAGGCGCATGGGCTTCAGTAGTTGTGGCACGCAGGCTCAGTAGTTGTGGCTCACGGGCTCTAGAGCGCAGGCTCAGTAGTTGTGGCGCACGGGCTTAGTTGCTCCGTGGCATGTGGGATCTTCCCGGACCAGGGCTCGAACCCGTGTCCCCTGCATTGGCAGACGGATTCTTAACCACTGTGCCACAAGGAAAGCCCTGAAGTTGTAGTCTTTAAATATGTGCAGTTTACTGAATGTCATTTATCTCTTAATAAAGCTATTTAGAAGGAAATAAATAAGCCTTAAATATTAAAAAAATATTATCATTGTTATGCTTATTTTTATCCTGGTTTTGAGGATTCCTCCTGGGTTTGAGGATTGTCATTTTCTCCCTAGAGCTAAGTGTGTTTCTTTTCCTTTTTCTTTTTTTAAAATTTATTTATTTATTTTTATTTTTGGCTGCTGTGGGTCTTCGTTGCTGCATGCGGGCATTCTCTAGTTGTGGCGAGCGGGGGCCGCTCTTCTATGAAGTGCGCGGGCTTCTCATTGCGGTGGCTTCTCTTGTTGCGGAGCACGGGCTCCAGGTGCACGGTCTTCAGTAGTTGCAGCACACGGGCTCATTCGCTCCACGGCACGTGGGATCTTCCCGGGCCAGGGCTCGAACCCGTGTCCCCTGCATTGGCAGGCAGATTCTTAACCACTGTGCCACCAGGGAAGCCCCAAGTGTGTTTCTTAACAAAAACAAAATTTCAAATTCATGTGACCCTGCATATGCCCCCTGCTCATGGAATATCACCTCAGAGGTACGAAGGACTCTGCACGTCATCTAGGCGGACCCTCTAGCGAATGCACCCTTTCCTCCTCCCCCTCCCCTGCATCCAAATCCTACTGATTCTGTCTCCTATGTCTCTGAGACCTCTCCTCCTTCTTCTACCTCCACCATC
Organism: Balaenoptera musculus; assembly: GCF_009873245.2. Taxonomy (NCBI): domain Eukaryota; kingdom Metazoa; phylum Chordata; class Mammalia; order Artiodactyla; family Balaenopteridae; genus Balaenoptera; species Balaenoptera musculus. Next base: position 59,868,304 of record NC_045796.1, on the reverse strand, counting down.
CTCACCTGGTTCGGACACTACCCTGTCCTTCCTGGACCACTGCAGCAGCCTCCTCATGGACTCCACACTCCCCAGTCTTGCTCATCTCTCTTAGCTACACTTCAGCTAGAGTGATTTTTTTAAATGCAAATATAATCACATCCCTCTGCTGCTTAAACCTTAAGGTGGCTCCCCACTGTCCTTAGAACAAGACACAGACTCTCTACCGTGGCCTCCAAGACCCACATGATCTGGCCTTTACCCACCTGTCCAGCCACGGCCTGCACCGCTCTTGTTTTCTCTGTTCCAGCCACTTTGGACTTCTTTATTTGGACTGTAATCCTTCTCAACCCCAGCTCTTCCTATGTCTCCCATAAGCTATTCCCTCTGCCTGAAAGATTCTCTACCATCATTCCTCTAGGCAGCTGACCCTTTCGGTTTCAGTAGAACTATCACTTTCCTTTTAATTAAGCTTAATTAATTCTCTAGACAAAGTCTGACCCCCCATTTTAAGTCTCCAATGCATCTCCAGCGGCAGAGCTTGGGTTAGCTTCCTGTTGTACCGGCTCCCATTCTGACAACTCTTCCACCAGGCTGATCACCATCAGAAGCCCTGCAGGGGCAGCTGGTGTTCAAACGCCACCTCTTTGGTGCAGATGCACACTTGCATAAACTTCTGGAAAGGAACTTTACAATATGGATCATGAACCTTTAAAATATCTGTACTTTCCTACGACAAGGAAAGAATGTGTCGATGAGTGGTCTTTTTGATAATTATCTTTTTCATTGTAAATGAATACCTTCCCTTTCTGAGTTTAATGTTTATGCTCTCTAACTCACTATCTCCACTTAGGAAACACATCCTAAGGAAAAGATCTAAATGGTGAGCAAAAGTTTGTGGAGAAAAATGTTCATATAAAATAGAAAAAAAGTGAGGTAGCCAAAGTATGATGATGGTGAAGTAAATTAAGATGTATCCATAGATTACAATATTAAACAGTAATTTTGAAAAGCTGTCGCATGTTTATGGTTTTTAACGATAGGAAAAAAAATACTTGTGATTAAGGGAAAAGGTAGGGTTTATTTTACCTATTCCATTTTATTACATCTCATATAACTTAGAAATGTCCCACTAAAACCATCTCTAATTTGGGAAGGAAACTGACACAAGATAGCCAAGAATTAAACTTGTGGAAGAGAATGACAGTGGCAGATCATTATCATTATTTAGCAGAAATAATATCCATACATACAATATACATCGCTGAGCACATTTTCAGTCATATCAAATATCCCTCACATCCTAGCTGCCAGAGTCCCCGTGAATTGCTTACACAAAATCTTCGAACAACTAACCCCAGAATGATCCCCTTGAGGCAAGCAACTGAGTGAGATGACAAGAATGTATGTTGAATTCCTCGAAGCTACCCCACAGGCAATTTTGGTTCTTCCAGACCTGTTACCCGAAGTCTGGCACACTAGAGCCCCCATGTAGCTAAATTGAGGATATTTCATCTTTAAAATGAGTATTCAGTGGGGCTCACTGGGACGCCCTCATAACCAAAGGGGGATATTTTAGTCCTGCCCCCTGCCTTCTGCATCAGTGCCTAACAAACGACTAATCACCTTCCTGTTTCCCTGCGAGGAAATACATGTTTTGCCAGGCGAAACTGCCTTTAATTCTGTTCTTGATAAATAGATTAAAGATGTTATTAATAGCGTAAAGATTTAGGGAGTGTTGTTTATTTGATTTACTGTAGAAAATATCCAAGAACTAAGAAGCTGCTTGGTGTTGCGGGCGGAAATTGTGTTTTAGAGTAACAGAGGCCTGGATTCAAATCCTGGCTGAGTGTCTTTTGAGATATTTAGCCTGGCTAAGCCTCAATTTCCTCATAAAATAATGCTCAAGTACTACTTTGCCAGGTAGCGATGAATTTAAGCCCTGTCCAGTGTCCAGCACATTATGGAAACATAATAAATTGTTTGTGAATGAACGGCCTTAAAATGCTTAGCAGCGTGCCCTTCCGGGGCCATCAGTGCTTCCCAAGTGTTAAGGTGCATAAGGAAGCCTCTTGGGATCCTGACAAAATGCAGATTCTGATTCATTAAGTCTGGGATGAGGTTTCCGACAAGCTCCCAGGTGACACCAATGCTGCTGGTACACAGACCAAGCTTTGAGGAGCGAGGTTTTACATCACTGGTTCTCAAACCTGGCTACACCTTGTCAAGGAAATTTTTTAAATACTGATGACTGGGTCCCACCCCCAAGATTCTCATTTAGTTGATATGGAGGTGTGGCCTGAGCCTTGAGAATTTTTTCTTTTTTTTTTTTTTTTGGCCATGCCACATGGCATGCAGGATCTTAGCAGGATCTTAGTTCCCCGACCAGGGATTGAACCCACGCCCCCTGCAGTGGAAGCACAGAGTCTTAACCACTGGACCACCAGGGAAGTCCCAGCCTTGGGATTTTTAAAAGCTTCCTAGGCGATTCTGAGGTGCACCCACGCTTGAAAACCGCTACTCCATGCAGTATGTGCTTAATAAGTGGGACCTATTATAAATTTGATGAGGATCCAGATGATTGTGATCATGCTTAAGTAACAATACAACATACTGTAATACTATTCTATGATAAATAATATATACTATGCTGTATAAAGAGCAGAGAGAACCAAGTAACTCAGCAGGTAGGTCTTAATTTGCCAAAATGCAGAAGAGAATGGACCAATCAGAGTCTATGCAGAATTTAGAGATTGCTAAACTTTAACTACTCTAAATGAATTATATGCAATGCTTTAAAGAAGAGTGCTTTTTCTTAAGGGTGTCTCTTCAGACGTATTCCAGTGCGTAGTACACATTGGGAGGTTTCCATCCTATCTTGTTAACTAAAATGTTTGGGTTTCTTTTAACTGTGCATTCTCATTTCCAACAGAGAGTGGGAGCACGAGACACATGATACAATAGGGAAAATGTCGAGGCAGCGTTTTCAAACATAATCATCCAAATGTGAAGGGACATGCAGTTCAGAAGAAACAGAGTAAGATGATATAGCAAGGAGAGAAGGGAGCAGGTGACGCAATCTGATGTGACGCTGACATGCCAGATCAAAGACTCTGACGGGTGAGAAACATTTCATTTGGGAATCGAGTGAACTGTTATAAAGTTAAGAGCGAGAAGGACGACTGTGGAGATAATAGGACTGGCTTTCAGCTGCCACATCTAAGGACTTTGCCCAGAGGAACTATTCAAGTGCTCGTTCAGAAAACACTGTCTGGAAGCATAAATGAAAGTGTCCAGGATTCCGGTGGGGTCTGCTTGTCTTTAAATGTCTCCACCCCTGTCCTGGAACCTCTGACCTTCCTGAGTATGTCACCCAGATTCCAACAATCTTCCTCAAAAAGGCCCAATCTCCTCTCCCTGAGAGATTTATGTATTCTACCCACTCGCTGAGTTTAGCACTTAATTTGCATTTAGTGCTTGCTTTTGGACTCACTTATTATCTATGTCACTGATTTTTTTTTAATTGAGGTATAGTTGTTTTATAATGTTGTGTTAGTTTCTACTGTACAGCGAAGTGGAGTTCCCTGTGCTATACAGCAGGTTCTTATTACTTATCTATTTTATACATATTAGTGTATATATGTCAATCCCAATCTCCCAATTCATCCCACCCCCCCCCACTTCCCTCCTTGGTGCCCATACATTTGTTGTCTACATCTGTGTAGGCCACTAATCTCTAAGTTAAAAAAATTTTTCCTGCACCATATTTTCAAATTATTAGATGTCTTTTCATACTCCTTTAAACCTAATAATTTTATTATGTCTTCTTAATTTAACTCTTTCTACCACTTTACTGTTTTGCAGAACAAATCTGCCACTTTAAAGGAAATAATTTTAAACAATTCATTTGCAAAGCTGAGCAATAATTGCCCATTGAGGAGTCTGAAGAGAGAACACGGAATGGCTTTCTCTCTAGGCTTGTCACTCTCTGAGGTTGCCTGAGTTGGGCAAGACATTTATTCTTTTGCACCTTGTTTTTTCCATAAGTGTTTTCCATAAGTGTATTGAAAATATGAGAGATTTTGATAGAATGACACAAAATTTCTCAGAAGAATACAACATTAAAATTTATCAAGACCAAAGTAGGAGTAGAATTAATATGAACCAATTGTACAACTTCGAAGGAATCTGAACATATCTGAAACAATAAAATTATGTTTACATTGACCAGATCCAGAGTCTTAATAAAGTTCAAAGAATACTATGGAGTTCATAATAATTGGATTAGAAATGTGAAACTATATATTTTCATAATGGTGTCAGAATCATAAAAGAAAAAATAGAAAACTGAATTGAAGCCTCTGGCTTATGTGGGCAAATGAGAAATCTCAGTAAAGTACAACTAGACAGAGCGGCTGGAAGGGTCTGACATCAGGGAAGAATGCCCCACACCTATATCCACTCAATGGAGTTGAAAGAGAGATCTAGTTATAAGCGCTGGGAGGAAACACAGCCTGACAGGTGCAATATCGTCTCTAAAGGGTATAGTCAGAGAAGATGATGCCTGACACACAGGAGGTATGCTTGGATGGACGGATGGATGGATGGATGGATGGGTGGGTGGATGGATGGATGAGTGGGTGGGAGGATGGGTAGATGGGTGAATGAAAGGGTGGATAGGAGGTTGATGGGTGGATGAATGCATGGACGAATGGGCATTCAGATTCAGAGTCCAAAAAGAGACAGCATGCTACCTAAAAAGGCAGCTAATCGGGGGATAAAAGGGACACAGGAGAAACCCAGCAGCCTTGACAGGCAGGCAGTATCAGAGATATCCATCTGCAGATAGAAGGTATTCAGGGAGAGAGAATGAAGAGAACCCTCACCCTGAAGAAAGAAAAATAAATGGCAGATTGCTGAAACAATAATTTATAACAGGCAAATAATAAAAAAACTAAACTCTCCAATGAAAATGCCAACAATTGGGTCTTGAGTACTAGACAGAAGCTCAGTTATCAGACGTAAGGCACAGGGTAAGATGGATGTCTCAGGACTGGCACACAACTTCAGTTATCAGAATCAGCGCATGAGGTCAAAGCTGTACCAGCACCAAAGGCCACTTGATGCTCAAACCTGAAACTCCTTAAATCCCTCTTGCTTGCAAGTGGGATTAGTCCTTGAGCCCGGGGCAGAGCTGACACTACAGGTGTGTTCAGGAAGACCCAGCCTTGGGGCGAAGAGACAACTGTGGCTGGAAATCAGACAAGCTGGGGAGCAAAGAGGACCCTAATAACGCCAGTGAAGAGAAAGGAGAACTGAGATGAAGTTCCAGAAAAATGCAAACATCAAATTCCACGGACCTTTCCAACAGTCATCTGAAAGCAGACCAACAGCGTTGTGGTTGAGAGCTTGAATCCTCATGTGGTCCCAATTCTATGCGCCGCCATTACACTAGTAACCTGGTAACACCAGCGCCACCAGCCACTAATATTCCTTGACTTCTCTTCTGTGCAAAGAGCCCTGTCCCAGGTTTCCATCAGGAAAGGGAATTCCTTTGATTTAGAATAAACTGATGACAGGAATGGTAAGACTGAGCAAAGATGATGTGAAAAATAGCCAAGGATTTTTTCTTCCAAAATCAGAACAGAGACCATACATTCGAGCAGCAGGGACTTCTGCCACCTATTAAAATTGATGGGAGGGGCTTTCCTGGCGGTCCAGTGGTTAGGACTCTGCGCTTCCACTGCAGGGGGCACGAGTTCGATCCCTGGTTGGGGAACTGAGATCCTGCATGCCGTTCAGCCAAAAAACAATTTTTTTAATTAAAAGATAAAATTGATGGGAAGGGTCCATTTGGACTCACGGATATACCACTTGCTGCAATCAAAGCGCCACAGTGTGCAGAAGGCACTTCCCTTTCCAGCCCAGGTCCAGTCCTCTTACGCCCTCATCCAAGCTGGCCTCCGTGGCTGAGCCTCTCTCCAGCCAAAAAAGGCAAAGCTGAAGAGCTGAGGTCACCGACTTGGTGCCCTGGGATGGAGGCAGCTTGCTCTCATGGAGGGCAGCCCCTTCTCCCATCCTCCCACCTGCAGTTCTGAGGAGCCTTCTCCACATCAGCATTCTGAAGGTGTCCTCTGACGTGCGGTGGCATTGAGGCTGAGCAGCCGTTTTGATTGGAGTCCATTCCATATATTGCGCCCCCAGCATTGCCTCCAGCCCCTCGCACTTGCTTAAGGGGATCGTTTGCTGCTGAGGTTTTCTGGGAGCGTCAGTGAGATGTGATAGTGCTGCCTTTGCTTAGCAAATAACCCTGGTTTCAAAGAAGAGAGACAAGCTGCCTTGTAAACCCAGAGCCGCAATGGAGGATTCCAGAAGGAAGACTCGACTTTCCAGAGCCAGGGTCTGTGGGACCTCATCCCACAGCTCTGTGAAGCGCCATCCGGCAGCAGCCTTACCCCTGGAGCGGAGTGTCGGTAACAAAGGAAAGGAAGTGCTTCCCTAAAGTCTGGCTCCCTGCACTGAGAAAAGTGAAAAAAAACTGCCTGAATTCTGAATGTTAATAAGCTGGCAGTCACTGGTCTGTCGTTAGAGAGTAGGAGAGTACCCCCATATACTAATGGAAGATGCCTGTATCTTCCACACCACAGCACCCTTGGTGCTGGCAGTGATGCCAAGGAGATCTCACCCCAGGGAACCACTCCTCCAGCCCTGCCCTCCATGCTCTTTCAAAGAAGAATTTGGAGGGCTTCCCTGGTGGCGCAGTGGTTGAGAGTCTGCCTGCCAATGTACAGGACACGGGTTCGAGCCCTGGTCTGGGAAGATCCCACATGCCGCGGAGCAGCTGGGCCCGTAAGCCACAACTACTGAGCCTGCGCGTCTGGAGCCTGTGCTCCACAACAAGAGAGGCCGCGACAGTGAGAGGACCGCGCACCGCGATGAAGAGTGGCCCCTGCTTGCCACAACTAGAGAAAGCCCTTGCACAGAAACGAAGACCCAACACAGCCACAAATAAATTAATTAATTGATTAATTAAAAAAAAAAAAGAAGAATTTGGCTGGACCACTCATGTCTCCTTCCCGTGAAAAAAATTCTCATGTGTGTCAGGGCCTGGAACTCAAGACAGAGCAACTTTATTCCATTCACTTCCACTTCCTTGAGAGCTTGTCCTAGCTTGAACCACTAACACCATCCTCTTTTTCTGCCCCTCCTCCTCCCCTCTCGCCCTTCTTGGATTCCCTAAAGAGCAAAGCAGGGTTAGGGAGGCAGGACAAAGAAACTAAAGGGATGGATAAAGTTGGAAGTGGAGACCAACCCAATTAATTTTCACCACTGTTGGGGACTTCCCTGGCAGTCCAGTGGTTAAGACTCCACGCTTCCACTGGAGGGGGTTCAATCCCTGGTCAGGGAACTAAGATACTGCAAGCTAGCTGTATTGACAGGCCCTTCCGTGTCACCCTGGCAGAAAGCTGGAGAATGACAATGCCTACCTCGCAGGGCTATTGAGGGAATTAATGATATAATGAATGCGCAGAGCCCAGCAGGCAGTAAGCATACAATAAACGGTAGCAGGTATCATTGCTTTCTCCCCGGACAAGCCATGCACACCAGCAACCTGCATATCATTGTTACTGTCTCTGTCACCGGCTACCACAAGTACCACACACAGCTCAAGCTCAGCAGACAGGGCAGACACAGCGTCACTCCGATCTGGCTGCCTTCAGCTGGCACCCCTGGAAAGCAGGCAAACTGTTCTTATCGAGGCGAGGTGAGCCCCAGAGGACAAGCTTTGCCATTGGAGAGAACTGACCTTTAAGCTGAAATGGAAATGAAACAGAAGTCCTTTTCAGAGCTCAAAGCATCCAGGTACCTCTCCTATCCCTTTCGTAACACTGCCCAGTATTTGCAGTTACAGGCTGGCAATGCTGTAGTTCCAAGGACACACTGCATCAATTTCTGACCCACCTGAAACCACGTAAGTGCCCAAGAATATCCCAGACCCTGTAAGATTAACAGACCAATTTTCTAAACCTAAGTGGTTTGCATAGGCTTTGGGTAAGAATCTGAAAGCATGTTTCCTTATCTAAACTGGACCACTTTAAAAGAAGAAGAAGATACAATATTAGCTTTCTAGGGAGTGGTTTGCAGCAATACAAGACCAAGGAAAACAATCATCTGGAAAATTAGTGTTAAAAATCAACAGTTCCTCTACAGGAAAGACATGAGGCTGCATTTCATAGAGCTTGGGAGTATATACCTGAAATCACTACTGTGATACAAAAATCACCAATTGAACTCCAGTGGTATCATTTATCTGGACCCTGACCACTACCTCCCAGGTTATGACAGAACGGATGTGATAAGAGGAGATATCGTCTATCTGAATAGTCACGGGGGGTGGTTGGAGGTCATAAACCTGCAGAGGTGTTCACTTCCCATTACAGTCCGTAACTGCTCTCACCATGGAGGGCATGGTGGTCCTGGGCCCATGTGTCTCAGATGGAATGGAGACACTGAACTCTGTGCAGCTACAGCAGAAGCCAGACATTTCCTGGGTATAATCTCCGCTTTAGTCAGTCAGTACTGAGTGCTCCTAGGATGAACAGGATTTTACTGGGAGCCTAGAAGCATATTCTTAGAATTAGAAGTAACCCCACACTACTTAAAATGTTTACCATATTGAACTGGGAAAATGAAAGTCTTGCCGGGTAAGAATGAAAATAAATAATATCCTGAAATGGCGAAGAGTCTTTAGATATAGATTTTTCAAGAATTTCTCATCTTTGTTGACCATCTGAGGTTTTTCAAACATCACTTTGATCTTCAAATGTGTTGTGGGCTATCATGGCATCTGTCCACATCTCAAAGCAGTTTCAAAATTAGCAAATTCCCTATTTCCCCCAGAAGGAATCTCTGAGACCATTTTACAGGTAACCTGGAAAGATGGAATCCCAGCACCCCTGAGGGAGAGGAGTGTCAGGTGAGGAATGTTTAAGAAAATATCTGAGGTCTATTTGGCACAAAATAAACAGACAAAAACCTGACATGGTTCCCCCCATTGCCTCCCACGCACCTGCCTTCTGGAAGGACATGTCCTTTCACAGAGAAAATTTCCAAGGTAAGAGCCGTCCAGAGGAAAGGGCTCCTTTAGCCGGGCCCTCTGCATCACCTCCGAGCTTCACCTACTTTTCTCCATCCTGAAAACTTGCCTCGTTTTTCTCCTTTCCACCCCATCTTCCTTGGACAGGGCAGCATCAGCAATACCTGGGCACTTGTTAGGAACTCAGACTCTCAGACCCCATGCCAACCACTAAAGAAGCATTTCTCTTTTTTCAAGACCTCCATGTGGTTTCCTTGCACGTAAAAGTCTGAAAAGCCTGTGCTACGTCATAGTCTCTCCATTCCTCAACCCACTTGGCCCTCCCGAGTCCTCCCTCTTTTGATTAACATCCCTGAAGGTTTTCTCAGTGATTCTGTCCTGATTTCAGCCTCAAGTCCCTATTGCTACCCTGTCCCATCTCCGCCCATATAGGAGGCTGAGTGTAGGAAGATAGTACTTTTATTTTGTCTCTTGTGCTTTTCATTATCTGACCTTACCTAGGTTTGCCCTGTCTCCTTCATAACACCTGTGACTCGACTGAAACCAATCAATTGCTTGTCTACCCTATGCCAGGCGCTATAGTTAACAAAGGGAGCGAAGACACTGGCGTGTCCTCCAGGAGATACGTCCACACGGGGAGAGCTAGACTCTCTCTTGTCATTCAGCCCAGCAGCAGCTCTGCTGGGAGCTCTCCAAGACCACGAACAACTGAGAGAAGAGCTTCACCGGCCAAAACAGAGCAAACACGACAACAAACAAATTATAGCTGAACTTGGAGGTAAGAATTCAGTTTTCATTAGGAAAAGTGCCCAACTCTCCTTCCTGTACTTGGATGAGACAGCCAACGCCCAACGCAGAAAGACCACCAGGCACCCTATCTGTCCACTACACTTTCCTGTTTCTTCCTAATAAACATTTGCCAATGCACACAAGACCCATCTGGCATCCTCATCAAAGCAACAGTAGGGAAGCAGTTGCACACCCTAAAACCCTTGGGGTCAGATCCCTCTCTTAGCCTACTTTCGCCGGTATCACCACCACATGTGAACATAAGTGGCAGAGTAACAGTGGCCTCAAATTCTTTGTAACTCTCTCCATAAAAATGTCATTTATTATGGTTACCAAAGTGGAAAGAGGGGGAGGGATAAATTAGGAGTTTGGGATTAACATATACACACTACTATATATAAAATAGATGACCAACAAAGACCTACTGTATAGCACAGGGAACTCTACTGAATATTTTGTAACAACCTTTAAGGGACAAGGATCTGAAAAAATTACATATATATATAACTTTGCTGTACCCCTGAAACTACCACAACATTGTAAATCAACTATACTTCAATAAAAAAATAAAAATTTTAAAAAGTCATTTATGAACCGCTCCCCTTGCATCTAGACTGGCACTGTGACTCCCTAACGAACTGAAGTGACACCACACCAGTTCCAGGCCTAAGCCTTAAGAAAGCCTGGCAACTTCCACCTTTGCTGTTTGGAGATCCCTGAGTCACCATGCAGGTAATCTGACTCTCCTGATGGAGAGACCCCATGGACAGAAGAGGTCCTGAGACTCTGTGGAGAGGGACGGAGGCTCAGCCCTCCCACTGAGGGTAGCTAGGGTAGCCCTCCCCATGACTCGAGGTCTATGCACAATCGGACTGCGCTTCCTTGAAAAAGACTCCAAGTGACACAAGCAGAGCTGCTCCGCTGAGCCCAGAGCCCAGTCAACCTACAGAACCAAATGAGAAATAATAAAACGGTGGTTGTTTTAAGCCCCTAAGTTTTGGGGAAGTTTGTTACACAATAATAAATAACTGATACCACACAGTTCTGGTAAATCAGAAATAGTCTTGGGATCTCAAGAAGCTAGCCCTACCTACCAGAAATCTACCTTGGGTGAAAGAAAATAACCAAAACTTCCAGATGACCGACCAGCGGTCAGTTGATACATCACCTGCATCCCAGTGCGTGGGGACCAAACATTGTAACACTTGGCTAAAAGAGGGCGATTGAGAAAGGACAGGGAAGTGGGCGTCCGGCTGATTTTCTTCAGAGTGAGACACCTGCTTTCAGGTGTCGCCAACCAAACCCTCAACCAGCTGAGGTAACCTGCCACCTTCCCCCATAAGCTACGAACTATGTCGCTTTCATCAATGCCTGAACTCCAAACCGCAACACACTGCTGAAGGAAAGGATAGACTCGACAAAAGACGGGTCAGGCTTCTCGTAGAAGTGCCAGCATCTCCTCACGGATCACACAAGAGGAATGTCTACAGGGGTTTGCAGTAAAGAGGGTTGGATCTCCCACAATCAGAAAGCCCCAGACGCTTTTTCCTGATCATCAAGTGTGCTCAACCCTCAGGTGGCAATCCTCCATTCACTTGCCAAAACTGCAGGAAAAGCAATGCACCCAAGACCTGATTTACCGTATAATCATTATCAGTCAGTCTCAAAGAGCGACTAACTGGCCCAGTCCAGAGGGGAGGACCAGTCAGAAGCTAGAGGACTAGAGATGCTGCATAATGAAACCAGCCAATGTGTAGCCAATCAGCAACCCAGTCGGGTGAAAAAGCGAAAGCTCTACCGGAGGCCTGCACTGTCCCAGCATCTATCTCACACCAGTGGGGACGACTTAACTGAATTATCAGCTGTAAAATAGTCAGCACCCAATGCAGGGTTGGCAATGCCCTGGGAAAAGACACATATAAAAACCTACATTGAGATACAATCAACTAAAATTAGGGGAGTAATTAAAGTAATTAGGGTTTATTTATATGAAACTTACTGTTGCCATTAAAAATTATGGAGCTTCCCTGGTGGCGCAGTGGTTGAGAATCTGCCTGCCAATGCAGGGGACACGGGTTCGAGCCCTGGTCTGGGAAGATCCCACATGCCGCGGACCAACTAGGCCCATGACCCACAATTACTGAGCCTGCGCGTCTGGAGCCTGTGCTCCGCAACAAGAGAGGCCGCGATAGTGAGAGGACCACGCACCGCGATGAAGAGTGGTCCCTGCTTGCCACAACTAGAGAAAGCCCTCGCACAGAAACGGAGACCCAACACAGCCATAAATAAACAAATAATTAATTAAAAAAAAAAATTATGTCTAGGAAGGGAATTCCCTGGCAATCCAGTGGTTAGGACTCCACGCTTCCACTGCAGGGGGGACACGGGTTCTATCCCTGGTCGGGGAACTAGGATCCTGCATGCCCCACGGTGTGGCCAAAAAAAAAAAAATGTCTAGGAAGAATACTAATGACATGGTAAATGCTTACAATGCTTCCTAGCCGAGCAACCCTGGACACTGTACTGAAGTTTTCTGCGCCTCTGTTTCCTCATATATAAGTGGAAATACAACCACATTCCATTAATTTTTTTTTTTACATCTTTATTGGAGTATAATTGCTTTACAATGGTGTGTTAGTTTTCTGCTTTATAACAAAGTGAATCAGTTATACATATGCATATATCCACATATCTCTTCCCTCTTGCGTCTCCCTCCCACCCTCCCTATCCCACCCCTCTAGGTGGTCACAAAGCACTGAGCTGATCTCCCTGTGCTATGCGGCTGCTTCCCACTAGCTATCAGTTTTACATTTGGTAGTGTATATATGTCCATGCCACTCTCTCACTTTGTCCCAGCTTCCGCCTCCCCCTCCCCGTGTCCTCAAGTCCATTCTCTAGTAGGTCTGCGTCTTTATTCCTGCCCTGCCCCTAGGTTCTTCGTGACCATTTTTTTTTTTTTTTTTAGATTCCATATATATGTGTTAGCGTATGGTATTTGTTTTTCTCTTTCTGACTTACTTCACTCTGTATGACAGACTCTAGGTCCAACCACCTCACTACAAATAACTCAATTTCGTTTCTTTTTATTCCATTAATTTTAAGATGCATGTTTTCCCACATTTTAACATCTCTGAAAAAAAAATCATAATTTATGGTGACTTACAATGAACTGATGGTGTTTTTTCTTTATTTCTTAGTGTACATACGATGACGACGCATCTTGGAACCCTGGCCTCTTAGAGTCGATGAAAATGTAGGACTTCCTGCATTAGGTTTTTGTGAGGACTAAAAGAGTTAATATAGGTGACAATCTAAAAACTGCCTCACAAGGGGCAAGCACTCAAACCAATATTAGTTATTATAACCATTATTAACTGGGAGTTCCTTTTGGACACAGGTACCCATCTTTGCAGGAACACAGACAGGCAATCCCAGCGAAAACAAATATATTCTGCTCGTTATTTTGGTGCCTGGACTTCATATCACCCATCCCTCCCCCTCCGTTTAGGGCTCCTCAAATCTGGTTGCACAGGGAGACACTTGGGGGAGATTTTCTAAAGGCTGATGCCTAGTACACCCCCCACCCAAGACACACACACACACACACACACACACACACACACACATACACACACACACTCTGCTTTAACTGGCCTGGGATAAGACCCTGGCGTTGGGATTTTTAAAAGCTCCCTAAGTGATTCTGATGTAGACCCAAGTTTAAAAACCCATTGCAGTAAATTACAAGGTCTTTGAGACTAAAGGCCTTTCTAGGAAGAAAACCAATATAGCAGTGCAGTTAGGGTCCTGGAGTTGGCCAAGCCTGGGTTCCAATTCCTGTTCCTCCCCTTGACCAGCTAAGTGACAAACTGCTTCACTTCTCCCAGCCTCAATTTCTTCATCTGCAAACTGGGAACAATACCTACCTGCCAGGGTTTTTTAGGGCAGTCATGAAATGAGCTAAGCATACACGCTTAATAATTAAGTTATTATTAGTGTCATTTGAGGGCCATTTCAGCATCTACCCAGTGACTTGCCAGTGGAGGTGCTTAATAAATATTCCTCGATTTGAATTTGGAGACTACAGAAAACCCCTCCCACAAGAGAGGGGCATAGAGAAGGAGGTAATCAAACGATGCCAGGTTGGGGCCACTCTCACAGTTCAGCCTAGGCTTGTCTGCGCCTCACGTGGTGGGAACACAGGAATTATCACGCCTCATCACCAGCAGGGTGGATTCCTGACGATGACCACCAAGGCAAAGACCTCTGCCCTCCAGACACCCCCTCCGAGTTCAGTCTCCTGTGTAGGTAAATTGGCAACTGAGCAGCATCTGATAACTTGGTCCACAAATTATCACAATCTGAGGGATCTTTCAGAACGAGGGAAGTTGAAACGAGGTAATGTATAAATACTCTACTAAATGCAGGGCTGTGATGTTCCTTTCCTCAGGGATAAACCCTGACCTCGAAAGCTGAGTGGAGACAAGGCCCCATCCCCACAGGCCTCCCATCCTGCGTGCCTGGGCCGGGGGACCTCCAGCCAGGACTTGCCACACTCCAGCGATAAGCTGTACTAACAAGGATACCCAGGAAAATGTGCAAAAGCTGCGAAGGGAAATGAGCCCCAGGTCCCGCTCCTCCCAACAGCATCAAATATTTATTTCTTGACTAAATAGAAGCTCTGCGGAAGGGAAACAAAACTAGAATGGAAATCATTTGCTGCCCTCTTGTGGGTGACTTGGTATCCTGTCCCTCCAGTTTCCAAGATGAGACACAGGCAAAAAGGAGGGACATACACTTGGTGTCCAAAAGCTCTGCTCACCTCTGCAAGGCACCTGGAAAAACTGTACCTTTGCTTGCTCCCGACCATCCCATGTGTGTCCGGAAATTGGTCTAGTTCTAGCCAAGGCTCAGTGTACTCAAGGGAAGTCTGGGTATACCTTTAGCCTTGGAGGAAAAGGTGAAGGAGGAGAAACAATAAAACGTCTGATTTACAGTGTTTATAATTTTCCTGTGCTACAATCTGGATTTGGGCTCTTGGCCCAACCTGGGTCCAGCCAAGGGTAATGGGGGGGGGGGGGGGGGAAGAGCTAGGAAGGTGAGGTATTCCAGGACCAATCCTGAGGGTTACTAAAGTCAGGGGCTTAGGCCCATTATGAAATCCTGGACTAGATCAACTATGAAACCAAACCAGGCTCCAGGGAGCTGGAGGGGAGGTGAATCCACACTGAAGGCAGCCTGGGCGGGGAGCAGGTGCTATACACCCACGGCAGCCCCAGTCCTATCCCCACTGGGCCAAACAAGTCCTTAGCCCATCAGGAGCTCAAAAAATTGTTTTTGTTTTAGGATTGTTGAAAGATATACTCCCTAGCTTAGAATATATCCAGAATGTGTGTTGAAGTTGCTGTCTCTCTGGGGACTACCTGTGCTAATGAAACATTGAAGATTCCCTCGCTTGCCGACTCATTGCTTGCAACTTAACTAGTGATGGATAAATAAACCGGAATGAATTTTTTTTAATTATTATATTCTTAATGTATACATGAAATTTCAGACATCTTATAGAAATGCAGCCGCATAGTCTAATAATCTAAGGAAAGAGGGGAACCTTAATAAAACAGTGTTTTATTTGCTATCATCTCCTTATTGTTATATCACAATACAAAGGCTACTGATACCATTGCTGGAGTTGTGGTTTTAAAGCAGCATCCATTCTGATCCCGTGAGAATTCATGCCTGTTTTATGAGCATCCTCTATCCCAAGATCACTGTTGTTTTCATTCTGAGGCTGGTCTGTGCAGAAATTGATCAATGAATTTATTTTTTTCCTACTTGATTGACTGTCCTAGCATCGCATAAATGCAGCTTCATAGTCATGATTCCTCAGATGGAGGAATCCCTAAACATACATCTCACCTACGTAGCATCTCTTATGGTCCCGCATATTGTAGAGCTGCACTATTCAATATGGTAGCCACTGGCCACGTGTGTCTATTTAAATTGACATTTTAATCCATTAAAATTAAAGCCCCTCCATGGTACCAACCACATTTCAAGTGCTCAGTAGCCACATGTGGCTACCATATTGGACAATACAAATGTCAAACATTTCCAAGATCACAGAAGGGGCCTTCTTATTTGTTTATTTGCTTGTTAGTTTTTGTTTTTGTTATTTGTCTTGGGTTTTGTTTGACTGTGTGTTTTCTTTTCCTTTTTTTAGGCTTGCAGGGTCTTGGTCCCCCAGCGGGGTGTCAGGCCTGCGGCCCTGGGATTGGAGCCAGGATGCTGGACCGCCAGAGAATTCCCGGCCCCAGGGAATATTAATCGGCTTGAGCTCTGCAAGGTCCCCATCTGGGCACCAAGACCCAGCTCCACCCAACTGCCTGCAAGCTCCAGTGCTGGATGCCTCAGGCCAAACAATGAGCAAGACAGAAACACAGCCCCACCCACCAGCAGACAGGCTGTCTAAAGTCGTACTAAGCTCACAGACACCCCAAAACACACCCCCTGACGTGGCCCTGTCCATCAGAAGGGGCTCTTGAACAGAATTTTTCTATAAGATATTGTTGAAAAATTTTGGCAAGGCAAACAAGGCCCTTTACAGCCTGGTCCCACCACCTTCTTACTCTCCTCTCTGGCCACTCCTCCAAACATCCTACTACATGGCCCCCTAACTCATCACTTATGCTGATCTCCCTGGGATGTCTCCCCTGTCCTTCCCACCCCCACTACCTGGTGAATTACTACTCATCCTTCAAAACCCAGGGTAAATGTCACCTCCTCCCTGCAGCTTTCCATGATCTACTTTACCCCACCCCACAACTAGACGGTTAATTGGCCTCTTGTGAGTCATTCCATAGCTGTTTATTTTTTATAAAATATTTGTAACTTATTAATTATTCTTAATAATATATTTTACTAATACATAATATATTTGATTATAAAATATTTTCTTATTTAATAACAGTAATTGTATCTTTGGAAATTTTATGAAATAATTATTTTTTAAAATAAATGTGAGCTTTGATCCCACCCTAGTTTGAAGTACAGTTCTCAAAAAAAAAAAAACACCTCCTCTAGCTTCAGGGTTAGGGTGATCTGGAGAAAAAGAATTGAACTGGGAAACAGGAAACCTGGAGTCAAATCCTTGGCTCTGCCCTAACTAGCTGTGTGAGAGGTTAAAACCTCTCTGTTTTCTCATTTATCAAATGAAGCTTTGGGTCTGATTATTCCTAAGAACCGTCTGAGTTCTTCCAGGGCCTACATCTAAGCAGGCAGCCAATGGGAGAATGGTGGAAACACAGGGTGATGAAACTGGGAGATCAGAACACCCCACTCTCCATTATGAAGCTTCTGGAAACTAAATCTAAACCTCTCCTTATTCTCCCCTCACTCATACCAAGCTGGATAACTCCAAGGCCTATTACCTCAGTCAAGCCACCAGATTCTTAGAGACAAGTCAAGGGTCAATCTTCCTAGGGATGGGCTCTCAGTCCTGCTGGATATATTCACAAACAAGCTAAATATTTCCACACAGTTTAGAAAGTGCTTCTGCATCAGATGGAAGAATGTCATAGATGACATTCCAGTCCCTTTCAATACTAAGATGTGGTACCTCTTGTGTAGATCCTGTCACTCACTATCTAGGTGACTTGAGCAAGCAAGTTAATTTCTCTTGGGCTTTTCAGGCTCATCTGTAAGAAGAGAAAACTAAACTACATGGTCTCAAGGTCCCTCTCATTGCAAACCTCCATAATTTACAACAGAGGGACAACAGATCATCTGAAGTGGAGGGAGGGTAGATTCACAGAGAGTAGGAAAGAAGTGGGAGGGGAGAAAGGAATCTGCAGTTAGAGGAAAGAGGAGAAGCTGACGAAAGACCGAGGGAAGTAAAAGCTTTCAAGAGGGAAGAAAAAGCATAAACAGAACCATGTAACAGGAGAGAAAAGAAGAAATCAAAAAAGAGGAAAGAGAAAGATGAAAAGACGGAGAGGTTCTGCCTTCCCCAGCCCTTCCTAGCTCTATTTAATACCCCCATCTCCACCTTCTTTATTGTTCAGCTATCTTGATAAATTTCCACTGGCATTAACATAAAGCATGTGGTTAATACCGTCGTCTTAATACCCAATTCAATTTTATTACTAAAGGCGTCTTTTTTTTCCCAAAACAAGGATTTCTCTGAGACCCATTGCATTTTCCGTTTACATTCATTGCATATTAAAGGTTTCCAGGAGCCCCTAAATTTCCAATTTATGCTGAGGCTCCCATTTCGTATGCTGAAGGTACTTCATCACCATTTGTTATGAATGAGCTACAACAGTATTGCAAATGCGCTCAGCAAACAACTCCTGACTTTCAGGTGTCAGTTACATGCAAGTTAAACTAAATGGATGAATTTTTAGCAGGAATAATGTAGTTCATGTTGACATTATTCACAGCTTTCCCAAGAAGACAGGTATTAATCAGACAACACTCCTGTAGGTCTCAGTATATAAATATTTGGGCGTCTGGCTAAACAGTGCCCTAACCTTTAAAAGGCATATAGACCTTATGCTTTAAATAGGATCATCAGTATAAAGGGCAATTTAGGACAAATAAAAGGAAGAATTTCTTTACACAGGAGTATGGATGTATATGGAACCTATTATCTCAAGAGTTTGAACAGCATACAAATAAAAATAAGTCCCCAAGAAGGATTTAGATAAGGCAGTAATCACAAAATTCTGTGAATTCTTCCTTTGAAATCATTCATGCTTCTGTCTCTTCCCCTCTATTTCCACTGTCCCCATTTTGGACAACACGAAGCCTCAGAGGAAATTTTACAAAACACAAGAACTCAGGTGTCATTTCTGGAAGTTTATAATCTAGAAAGTGGGACATGGTTTACGGCAAGAGGTGACTAGGAGAGCATGTGAGCATATGCTAGGTGATCAGTGAACAGATGAACAAGGATTGCTTCAGAAATGAAGAAGAAAGGGCCATTTCTCAGAGCAGGAAGACTTGCAGAGAAGGATGAGCTTGATATGGCCATAATACATGGGTTTCAGGGCACAGACAAGCAGACAGGATGGAAATCCCATGAGCCAAGGCATGAAAGTGGCCAAGGGTTTGACACATTTTTGAGTAAATCAGCTCTCTGGGTAAAGGACGGCGTTCACATTGAAGAGTAGGAAAATGAAATCATTAGGACCAAAATATAGGAATCCCCCCGTTTTTGAACGTTTGTTTTGTGTGACTTCACTTTTAAGAAAGACCTACCTATCTCCACTAACCAAAAGAAATCCAAAAAGGATTTTCACTTTTACAAAAAAAAAAAAAAAAGGAGAAAAGAGAAAATAGCATCCAGTGATTGTTTTGCAGTGAGCTGTTACAGAGGCAGGGGGCGTGGTCCCCCCAAGTTGCTCCCTGGGAACTACACTTGGCATCACAGCATCAAGCCGCCATAACTCTGAACTGTGTCTGTGAGCATCTGGGCTTTATCTCATTTTATTTTTCGTGTCCATTGGCAAGATGAGTTCTAAGGTAATTGCTTCTTTGTTTTATAACATTTCAGCTCATGAAAGTTTTCGTACTTTCTGAGAGTGGGGGAACTCTGTACAGGAAGTCCTTGACAAGCAGGCTAAAGAGGTGAGACTACTCTGTAGAAGGGGAAGAGCCACCAAAGGTGTCTGAGCAAGAAGTTCTGACAAGAAGCAAGAAGGACTCAAGGTGAGAGCAACAATGTGAACAGAAAGGAAGGAACAAATATACAGGATGTCCTGCTCTTCCCTTCTAATGCACACTGCTGCTGGATTAATCCTCCTTTATCATCTTAACGAATCTTCCACCCACCGGAAAGTCCTCACTGTATCCCACACAAAGTCCAAAGTCCTCCTCTTGGTACCCGCCATGCTCTATGCCCTTGCACAGATCTACTACAGACTCATTTGCCACTTACTTACAACAAGACCTTTCCACTGTCAACATGCTGCTCTCTATTTCCAACATACGCACAGTTCATTATGAACAAACATATATGGTCACACATTTTGTGCCCAGCTCTGTGCTAGATGTGAAAATGAAAGGGTCATAAAATAGAGTGCTACTTTGGAAGACCCGCAATCCAATGGAGCACCCATTCCACTGTTTTTTGCCTGAATCCTACCCATTCACCCAGAAGAAGCTCGAGTCCACATCTTCCCCACGGTCATCAGTGATCTCTCTTGCCCATGCTGGCTTCACTTACTAGGAACTCATCTGCACTTATAATCTTTTCCACTCATCTTATTATTATAATTCATCATTTATAATTTTAAGATGTCAGAAAGTTTTAACTTTTTTTTTTAAACAAATTCAGCACTTAAGGTGGGTTTTTGTTCCTGGTTGTACCTGCTGTCACCAGGGGCATGACGGCACGTAACACCCAGACTTTAAAAGCATGGATTTCTACTATTTTTGACAAGTCTTAGATTAACCCTAATCTTATACACAGGCATAATAAAAACACAAATCATTATAACTTCCCTGAGCCCTTGTGATAAGAGCCTCCCGTAACCAGCCTGAGAAGAGACGCCAGAATGCTGCCCATTTAGGTGAGGACGTCAGTGGAGGACATTCACAGACTCATGACCATTAAACTCACCTAAAAATGATTATCTGGTTCTCATTCACACGTATATGCTACATTTTACAGGACTGCACCCTCACCTTCCACTGAGGCCCCAAGACAGTAGGCATCAACTAATCCCACTCTGCAGTGGGGTCTTAGACACATAAGCAGAGGTGGGCAAGGGGGCAGGGGAAGTTTCCAGTTGCCTCAGGCTTTGTGAGTGGGGCTTGGTGGAGAGGTCTACATTTTAGCACAGAGAGAAACAGAGATGATGGCACCATCTAAAAGAGACTTTGCTTATGAGGCCTTCTGGAAGAGTGCTAGAATTCCAACCCCAGCCGTGGGGCAACGGCAGAGTCATAAGGGCTCAGCCAGAGGAGAGGCATTTGCCTGTATCATGGGAACATCCAGGTGAAATATTTCCTGATACTAAGGCGGTCTCCAAAGGGCCCGTGAAAGTGCCCACAAGAGAGTCATCTTTAAACACCTGCAAATATCTACAACCATTTTGGTGGCAGCCGAGTTAGACCTCTAAACTCTCTAAACTCCTCTGCCTTTCTCTGGTCTATCCCTAGAAGGGTCAGAAGCTGCAGCTGACCAATGCATCTATGGGGTGGGAAAGGAGGAGAGAGGGAGAAGTTGATAGAATAAAGAAAATAAAAGAACCATGCCCAGAATTCCCTGGTGGTACAGTCGTTAAGAATCCGCCTGCCAATGCAGGGGACCCGGGTTCACGCCCTGGTCTGGGAAAATTCCACATGCCGTGGAGCAACTAAGCCCGTGCGCCACAACTACTGAGCCTGTGCTCTAGAGTCCGCGAGCCACAACTACTGAGCCCGCAAAGCCCTCGTGCCTAGAGTCCGCGCACCGCAACGAAGAGTAGCCCCCGCTCGCCACTAGAGAAAGCCCACGTGCAGCAACGAAGACCCAGTGCAGCCAAAAAATAAATAAATAAATAAAATTAAATTAAAAAACTTTCCCAGATGACCCTGTGTAAAATAGCAACTATTTAAAAAAAAAAAAGACCATGCCCCTCTTCTGATGGAGACTCTGGCTAAGCAGAGAAGCAGCTTCAGCGTTAAATGCAATTCAGAATTTGTATTATTGCCCTTGACTGTACATTTTTTTAAATTAATTAATTTATTTATGGCTGTGTTGGGTCTTCGTTTCTGCGCGAGGGCTTTCTCCAGCTGCGGCAAGTGGGGGCCACTCTTCATCACGGTGCTCGGGCCTCTCACTATCGCGGCCTCTCTTGTTGCGGAGCACAGGCTCCAGACGCGCAGGCTCAGTAGTTGTGGCTCACGGGCCCAGTTGCTCCACGACATGTGGGATCTTCCCAGACCAGGGCTCGAACCCCCGTCCCCTGCATTGGCAGGCGGATTCTCAACCACTGCGCCACCAGGGAAGCCCGACTGTACATATTAATAACAGAACTGCAACTGTTTTGAGGGACTAGAGGGATCCCCAGCTTTCAATTGCCTAAGAGTGAGCAGAGAAACAATGAGACTCGCCTAAAATTTCATCCAACATTAGGGGAAATACTAGCACCGTGGAGTGGCTTTGCAGGGGCAGTTATTTTAAAAAATAATAATTTATAATTATACCTGACATGTCTGCTTTTAAGGTACTAGTTACATATTCATAAGACAGTATAGGAAATAGGGCTAAGAACAATGGCATATTACTATGAATTCAAATTCCTAATGTAAAGAAAGAGTTAGAGCAGGAGGAGAAAAACGTAAAAGAAGAAGACTTATCTCCTACCTACCAGGAAATTCTCCCTCTATCTTTATGTGCAGAGTTCAAGCTAAATCCAAAGAATGCATCACTAACCTCGCTCTGCTTCCTATAGGATACAAAAAGTGAGAGCTAAAAGGCATAAGCTTCCAAAACCCCAAAATAAAGCTATACACAGAGTTTTAATGTATGCAGTCTCATTAATAAGTTAAATATCCTATAATACATAGAAACAATGTAAGACAAAGAGCAGGTGAAGGTACCTAACACCAGAGGCTCTAACAAAAGAATTTATTGGGCAACATAAGAGTGCAGGGGTGGAGAAGAAGGCAGTGCCAACCATGGGCAGGATTTGGGATTCAGATGCGTGGTATCTGTGTGTCAAGGAAATGGGAGCTGTTTGAATTATGGGGCTATAATTCCATCTAGGGATCCTGAGGACTGCATAAACCAATTGAGCCTCCAGAAATCACTACCCTATATTTCAGTCACCTGCGGTTTGTCCTATGAGTAATTTACGGGCTGCCTTTGCACAGTCTGTCTTGTCAAACCTCAAACTTTGGATATTTCTTTGCAGTTTGATTTGTCTTTTACCTGAGAATCTGTCCGTTCCTGTAACCAACCTTTACTGATCATTTCCTACACGCACCGAGCTATGGGGAGAGCTGCAGTGTGCCTCTCCCCTGAGGGCCGCCAGCTGCTGCAGGCCTTAAACCCTTAAAGTTATCCAACACCTGAAATAAGACATCCTACAGCCAGCTACAGAGCCCTGCCTGGGGAGTAAATACCCATCAACAGCAACAAAGAAGTAAAACAAATGTTTTAGGAAGCTACAGCCACAGGTGTTTGGGAGTGGGGTTCCCCGAGTGCTCCATCCTCGGGGCTCTGTCTAAGTAGTTTCCTGGGCTCCGCTCACAGGGAAAAGCTGCCCAGTGACTTGGGGAGGCTGCTTTTAAAGAGAAGGGGTTGACTTCACTGATGCTAAGACGTAAGGAACAGACACCCAATCTGCCCACACCACCTGCCTCCAAGCAACTGGCATGGTGTCTCTTGAGCAAAACCTTGTCGCTGCCACCACAGAGGCACTTGTGTCCATTTTAGCCCATTTTCCATACCTCTGCCTCCTTTTCCTCTTCAGTGCTGTAGAGCTAGTGGTAGACGGTAGTATAAAAGCTGGACTCTTTTTTTTTTTTTTACACTTTTTTTTTTGTCTTTATTGAATTTGTTACAATATTGCTCCCGCTTTATGTTTTGGTTTTTTGGCTGCAAGGCATGTGGGATCCTCGCTCCCCAACCAGGGATCAAACCCGCATCCCCTGTATTGGAAGGCTAAGTCTTAACTACTGGACCACCAGGGAAGTCCCCAAAGCTGGGTTGTTTTTTGTTTTTCTTTTTTGTAGTATGGATATTTTTTTTTAACAACTTTATTGGAGTCTAATTGCTTTACATTGTTGTGTCAGTTTCTGCTGTATAACAAAGTGAATCAGCTTTATGTATACATATATCCCCATATCCCCTCCCTCTTGCATCTCTCTCCCACCCTCCCTATCCCACCCCTCTAGGTGGTTACAAAGCACCGAGCTGATCTCCCTGTGCTATGCAGCAGCATCCCACTAGCTATCTATTTTACATTTGGTAGTGTATATAAGTCCATGCCACTCTCTCACTTCGTCCCAGCTTCCCCTTCCCCCTCCCCGTGTCCTCAAATCCATTCTCTATGTCTGCATCTTTATTCCTGTCCTGCCCCTAGGTTCTTCAGAACCATTTTTTTTTTTTTTTAGATTCCATATATATGTGTTAGCATACGGTATTTGTTTTCCTCTTTCTGACTTAACTTCATTCGGTATGACAGACTCTAGGTCCATCCACCTCACTACAAATAACTCAATTTCCCTTCTTTTTATGGCTGAGTAATATTCCATTGCATATATGTGCCACATCTTCTTTATCCATTCATCTGTTGATGGACACTTAGGTTAAAGCTGGACTCAAACTCAGACTCTCTGCATTTAAACCACAGCTCTGCCAATCACTTGGCAGAGACTAGAGAAAGTTACTTAACCTCTCTCTGCCTCGGTTTCCTCATCTGTAAACTAGAGATGGTGATGATGGAGATGACGAGGATGAAGGTGTGGTGATGAGGATGATGACGAATGACAGAACCTCACAGGGTTGTGGTGAGGAGCAGATGAGTAAATAGAAGTAGGCTGCTAAGAACACAGCGCTTGGTACACAGTAATTAATATGGTGCTAATTAACTAATTAGCTATTATTAATATTAATATAGAATAATAATTATATATAATATTACATTATAATTATATTGTTAGAGTTGATATTATCAATATTAATTAATTAGCTATTACTATTTGATTTGGTCAAAAAACTCCTCTCTTTAGCGCTTGAGAATCAGCAAAGCAGGAGGTAGAATCAGTGTTGGCAGAGAAGTGGTTTTCAGCCTCAGGGAAGGATAAAAGGAGATTTGAGCCAGAAGCTATCTTAAAGATCAACCTATAAGACTCTCATTTTGTAAACGAAGATAGTAAGTGATGTGGTCTGGTCCGGGTGTTACTGACTCTAACAGTATCTCAAAGATATACATTATGCAAATGCAAGGTGCCAATAACTTTGATTCTCTCTCCAGCCCGTTTGCTTCAGCCATCCCTTCGGGGGCTGTGTTTTCGCTCTTACCCCTTCACAAGTTCCAGTCCTGCATCTCCTACTGGTTCCTCAAATTCAAGGTGGCTAAAACCAAACGCTGCTTTTCCCTCAAATCAGTTCCCCCTCCCCCATCTTTCCCATATCTGGCGGCAGCAGCATCAGGAACCCGATCTCCCGGCGTTACCTTCCCCCGGGGCTCCCCGCATCCGGGGGTCTCAGTGTGTCCTTGTGCAAGGTCTACTCTCCCCACACCCACATTTCCCCTCCCTGTCCTCATTTCCCACCTGTAACTTCTCTCTGAGCCACTGAGATCAGGTCCAGCTGCTCCGCTGCAGCCTCTTCTCTGACTAGCCCTGCATCCAGGCTGTCATCAGTGAATCTTATTTAAATATTCTCTCCTCACATTAGTCCCCTGCTCAGAAACCCTCCTTAAACCATCCCTTAAAGGGATGACTTTCCAAACAGTCTGGCCCCGAGTCCTTCCTCCCCACTTACCCCCACTTCCCATTTCTGTGCCACCGGTGAATCGGGACTATTGACACCCCTGAGCAGCCCTTAAAATTTCTGCTCTTTTCCTTGGAATGCGCCAGCTGAAGCCGAGGAGCCTTGTGAGGGCGGAGAAGCAGCAGCCGGGCTTCCGAGGACACGGTAGGGTTGGGAAGAGGCCTGGGGCCGCTGTCTCCCACACTCAGACCTTTCCTCAAGTCGCCTCCCTTTCAAGGCTGCCTGGGATGCTGTTTTAATCAGGGTTTTCCTGGATCCGTGCGGAGCACGAGTTACCCAGTGTGCTTGCCCAGGCCAAACACCCAGGGAGGTAAACTCCAATCCTGCTGGTCCCTCACCCGGAGATGCCCCCCGTGTCTCCACAACAAGAACACCATCACTGAAACCGACCAGGTACCTCTTAGGCACACGGGGCAGCAATGCAGTCATTCCCGTGAGGAAGGAATCTGGTTCTCTTTCCTCTTTGTTTTCCAAAGTCCCCTTTCATCCGAAGGATAAGCTACTTTAACCTTGGCAGATTTTAAAAGTCTGTTGCTAATGGGTACCAGCCCAGCTGGGCAGCGTTTAATGGGTGCTTACAGTGGCACCATCTACAAAAAACACAGGCAGCCCGAGAGAACAGGAGGCCGACCATGCTGTCTCTGCCCTAAAAGGAAAGAAGGACAAAAATGTGAAAAATGGCTTCATGCAATATCCGGTACAACTGTTCACAAAGTATTTCTCTTAACACTTTTGAGAGCACTGCGCGTTGGAAAGGCAAACAACCCCCTTCCTCCTGAAAGCAAGGAGAATAAAGCTTCCGTAAAGGGACAGACACCAAGCTTGAGGGCAAGACCCCACACATGTTCTACAAGTAGATATACAATAGATTTGCCCCAAAGCATTTCCAATCGGCGTCTGTGTTATTAATAAGCAGAGCTGAAGGGGCTTCCCTGGTGGTCCAGTGGGTAAGACCTCGTACTCCCAATGCAGGGGGCCCGGGTTCCATCCCTGGTCGGGGAACTAGATCCCACATGCATGCTGCAACTGAGGATCCCACATGCCGCAACTAAGACCCGGCACAGCCAAAATAAATAAATAAATAAATAAATAAATAAATAAATAAATAAATAAATAAATAAATATTTAAAAAAAAAATAAGCAGAGATGAATAGTTAGGATTTATAGGTCAAGAGAGAAGGAGTTCTAAAAGGATAAAAACCAAACTATTATCTCTAGAATGTGGGATTAGGGGGTTCTCTCATTTGTTACTTAATAGATATTCCCATATTTGGGGGAGTTTGGGATTTTGGGATTTTAATGTAATTTGCTCTAAATGGTAAGAAGCTAACATTTGAATAATAGTTGGTCAAATTTGTAGATCGGATTTCAAACATCCCGAATGTCTCTACCCATCCTGAAATGCCCGCGGGCCCAGCTATCCTGCGCGGTTCCTTGCCAGGCACATGTGTGTGAAACAGTAATAAGATTTGTGTTTCCAAAACCTCGCTGTGAATCTCTGATCCCAATATATGTAACTTGAGCATCTCAGCCACGTTGTCCTAATTTACCTCCCCAAGCCTCTTTCCTCATCTGCAAAACGGGAATCAGAATTACTTCACTGAACAGTCGGGAAAACTAATTGAGACAAATTTATATAGAAGGAAAATTGGTCTATCATCAGGCCCAGATGCCACAGTAAAGGTTCACATGTGTTCCAGTCTCTCTACCTCCTTTCTCTTCTCTCTGCCAGTGGACATCAGTCCTTACAGGGCTCCGACGGGAACACTGGGCATGAAACCAAGGCAGGAGAGTAAAGACAACATAATCCAGAGACCTGTTTTTCTACTTAAAAAACGTTCATTTAAAATTCTATCAGAAAGTCATATGCCTAAAAAATTCATTACCTCTGTTCTAATTATACAAGAGCCTTACAACTAAAATATTCTCCCAATCATCTGAGACCACCACTTAACAGTATATTAGATGCAAAAATCTCAGATTTTCCCCATGGGTGTAAAGTTTAAACATTCAAATTTGCAAAAGAGAAGTGAATTGGAATAAAGACATTCACAGCCAGCTATTTCATATCTGTTAGTTATCATTTACACATCAAATACATACAGCATTAAGACCAAATATACAGAATTTCCACATTTATATACAGTAATCAACATAGTGCACAATTCAAATCTATCTTACAGTCAAGTGTACAAGTTTAAATATGGCTTTATAAACTACTAACAATAACTGCTAAAGTAACTCATAGGTCCAGAAATAAACACTGGAATGCCACCTCCACGTCAAGGCCCTCATTCAGCAAGATGCTATTCATTGTGTTTGCAAAACAGATGGTGCAGGTAAATGTTTTCCAGGCAGTGTCCACCCATCAGCCCCCAAGCAGCTGAAACGTGGGTTTGAATCACACCAACATTGGTCCTTCCTATCTCAGACATCTGAAAATAAATCTGTACATCTTCCACACATTTGGAGACACAGGGTAATAAACAAATAGAAGAAAGGACACGGGGAGGGGGAAGGGTAAACTGGGTTGAAATGAGAGAGTTGCATGGACATATATACACTACCAAATGTAAAATAGATAGCTAGTGGGAAGCAGCCGCATAGCACAGGGAGATCAGCTCGGTGCTTTGTGACCACCTAGAAGGGTGGGATAGGGAGGGTGGGAGGGAGACGCAAGAGGGAGGGGATATGGGGATATACGTATGCATATGGTTGATTCACTTTGTTGTACAACAGAAACTAAGTATTGTGAAGCAATTATACTCCAATAAAGATCTATTAAAAGAAAGAAGGAAAGAAAAAAGACACATAATCAGTGAGATGATGATTACCAGGAATTACCAAAACTTGCTTTTCAGATTCAGAAATTCTCAGGCATTAGAGCCAGCATCTGCATTAATGGGGATTTTTCTCCTCCTTTCTTTTCTTGTTTTGCTTAAATCACTGTACTGGGAAATCTTGCAGGAATTGACAAGACGTTCTAGATCAAGTGGTCCCAAAAACAGAATTTAAAAGAGCTCTTGTAAATGTCATATCTAGTTATTCACTCTTTTCTTCTCCTAACCAAAAATGCATGTTTTAAGAATGAATGAATGGGGAATTCCCTGGAGGTCCAGTGGTTAGGACTCCACGCTTCCACTGCAGGGGCCACGGGTTCCATCCCTGGTCAGGGAACTAAGATCCCGCATGCTGTGCGGCATGGCCAAAAAAGAAAAAAGATTGAATGAATAAATGAATAACCTTGACCTAAAATCATGCGTCCATGCCTATTTTACATCCATTTTCCCACCAACGTTACCTACGCATTCTTTAACCAACTGCTACATTCTGGGTGCTACGCCTAAGCCTTCCTCGCCCCATACTCTAAACTCTATTGAGTAGAGACTATTCTTTGTAAATTTCTAAGTTTGCTATGGTTTTTAATGTAGATAACATATCAGTAGAGCAGTGTGTGTGTGTTTATAAATAACTAAGCTTCAGGGCATGCTCAGATAGTTTTACTGATGAGGTCAATGAGCACAAAGGCTTGGAAACCACTGCCTACATAGGAATGCTTTGGGGTGTCTCTAAACATTTAAAGGTCTTCTATAAAACGAATATACAAATATACTCTGTACATTTTCTATCGTAAAATGGAAACTATATGCCACAAACACTTTTGAGAGATGAGAAGGAAGTTCCAGAATCAGGGACCATTCCTCCAGTTCCCAGGCCCAGCCTCAGGCGGGGCAAACCGGGAGAACAAGCCAGAAACCAGGACAAAGATCAACAGGATATTCACAGACAATCCTTCCCTACAGACTGCATTTGTTTTTGATTTAAACCCGTAGTCCCTTGGATGGTGTTAGTAAGATGCTACCACCCAGAAAACTTTCAGTGTGCCTGACGCATCTCTAACACAGCCACACCTCGTGGTTCCTTGAAGCCCCAGTATCTGTTCATCATTCCTCCTCTCCTCCCACTCAGTGAAATTCAAATACCACCGGATGAAGGACTCGGACCCTCATCTTTTCAGTCACCACCATCGAGGAACCGTCACCCTCATCAACGGTGGAGTTGTCAGACACTCAGCAGGAGACAGATCGCTGGGAAAAAAACATGTTTACAATAAGCATGATCCTGTGAGACTGATCACTTGAGGTAAAATCATTTTGACAGAAGTAACACAAACATGTTGCCCCTACTGAAGCAGAGATCCCTCCAAAGGTTGAGCATTATCTTTAGTCTTATTGCTGCAAAAAATTTCAGATATAATTTGTTAAAGGTAAAAATACAATCATTTGGACATCGTTGATGTTTTAATAAGCCGAATGTGATCTCTTGTTGGCGGCTAGAAGAAAATATGAGGGAACACTTCCAATTCTGAACAACTATTAAAGAGAAAAGTCCATAGGTTGCTGTATTTTTTTAAGGGAGGGAGATAGTAAATACCCAAAGCATTACTCTTTTCTAGCCTCCAATTATATCACATTCCCTCTGCTATCTGTTTAGCCACTGCTGATTAACTTGACAATTCAGGAGCTAAATCCTATTGTTTTTAAAGCCATGGGGTAACTTTTTTTTTTTAATGCTAAAAAAGGTTTAAATTTTACTGATAAATAAAAGTTACTCTATTCTAGAGCTAAAAGTAAAACAGAAAAAAAAAGCGGGGGGTGGGGGGGGATGCTTGCCAATGGGTGGGGGGAAGGAGGTGAATTGGTCACATTTAGTAATACTACTTTTCATAAAATGAAATATCATCATAAATATATATTGCTCTATAGTGAATTGTTTCAAAATATTTAAAGCTGTAATTAGGGATAACAGCAAGTGAAAAATATTCAAGAAGGCCATCAAGTTAATTGCTGAAATTATTTGTGTACGGAACACCAAAAGTACTGTACCAATCTTTTGCTCTAGATAACTTGTTTCCGCACGGAAATAATCAAGAGTGTTGGTGCTGGCTGGACCACATTCATAAGTTGTCTTATTATTGCAACGGTCCCCTTTACTGTCTACAAACTTGACAATTAGGGGCAATAATCCTCTTGAACATTGAGACCACCTTAATGGTCTAGCCAGCAGCAGAAGCTTCAAAGAAGCTTTGGTCTGGGGCCAAGTTCCCTGCTTTGGCAAGAGCCAGAATGGTTGAGAAGGTCACACTGTTAGCCCCAAAACAGTGAGTTGCTTCCTTTTACGCTATTTTTCATATTCTCTGTAACCTTCTCAAAGGCACAAGGCCAATGTGTTGCTGGTTCCAGTTATCTTAAAGACTAAAGAATCTTAAATATCTTTAAGATATTCTTTAAAGTCAGAGAATAAAAACCTAAATTTCTGGTAAGAAATTTAAATGAGGAAAGCCTCACATCCATTTGCATTTACTCCTGGCACTAGCAAGGGTTCTGCCAGCCAGATGAGGGGTCCCTCCCACCAAGGGGTCCTTTTGAGCTTTGCAGGTTGCATCCAGACCACCAGAAGCAAGTGAAGGAAGGTCAAGCCATTGACCCCGGACCTGTTAGAAATGGGTTGCCAGAGTTCAGCATTTAGACTCAAGAAGTATTTGTCATTGAATGTACTTTCATCAGTCTGTGTTCATCTTAAACAGCACTACATATAAAGGAGAACAAAGGATCCTGGGTCATACGAAAGGAGCTTTGCCCTGAAAACAAAAAGGAAGAAGGGGGGGCGAGGGGGAGGAGAAAGGAGAAGAGGAAGGACAAGAAGAAGAGGAAGAACCTGAGTTGTTCCCTATCAACAAAAGGCACCATCCTTTTATTGAAAATACACTCAACTGTTCTATGAATTAATTAATTGCTTAATTAATGCAGAAAAACCTGACTGTGCAGAACTTTTTCCTGTAAGGAAAATCCAGCGTCTTCTCTCCCACCTTAAGCCCAGGTCGGCCAGCCTACCCATGCAGAAGTGGTGGGTTTCAGGGCTGAAGGGAAGCTCCCCTGGCCCTGAACTGATTTTGCGAAATCAACTTTTTGGGTGGTCAGAAGGGAGATGACAATGACGATGACAACGAAACCCTGTCACTTTCAAAATGCCACACTTGTCAAAACAAAGATATTTTCTCAACTAATGTGAGAGGCCTTACCCTCCTCCCCTGTCACTCAGCACACTCTCCGCGGGGATAATGACAGAGACCACTTTTGCTTGCACATCCCATTCCAATTTGTCTCCTGTCTGGCTGTGATAAAAGCAAGCAAGAACAAACACTAACAACAGTGACTTTTCAAGACTCTTTAGAAGAAGGCTTCTTCACCTGCAGTCCATGAACCCCCTAAGGAATCCACGGATAATGTCAAGATGTCTCTAAATCTCCTGAACTTACATGTAAAATTTCATATATCTGCAGATACGTATTTTTCTTGGACTAGGGCATAGGACTTGAATTAGATTATCAATGGAGACAAAAAAATTAAAAACCATTACTTTCTAGTGTACGGCCTACTTTCTGGGCATACCTTTCCCATGCAGCCTTCAGGGAAGGAAATGATGGGAGCTGTGTTTCTAGAGGAAGGGGAGATTATAATGAGACCTCTTCCTGCAGAACTGACGAAGTTGGGCCTTGCGAGGTGCATACGACTTGCGCCAGTGGAGAGGAAGGGCAGGCATTTCAGGAGAGGGCTGGCATGAGCACAGGCACAGCGCAGGCACGTGAGGCATGTCTAGGCGATGGCAAATGGACCAGCGTGGATGCACTGGACAGACCATGTGGAGGAGCCCCAGGAAACAAGGTGAAGAAAGAGGTGAGAACACCAGGCCCTAAGGAATACCTCAGCCTGCAGCAATACGGTGCCCTATTAGAGCTTTTTAGAAATATTAATCTAGTGATGATGAGTGGAATGGATCAGGGAAGTGGCTAAGCACGTAAAAGAGGTTAACACAGAAGCTTAGGTAAAAGAGAATACCCTAAAACCAGGGTGCCATGTCTGTTCTGTTCACCCCTCTATATCCAGTGTGGATCCCAGGGCCAGGCACAGGGTAGGTGGTTATCAACTCACCAGTGAGTAAATATCCAGTGAGAGAGCATATGGGCATGGATTCCTTAAAAGATATAATCCGAGAATGAAGAGTCTTGGTGACTTGGATATCCTCTTGGTATCATTCACTGAGCCCAGCAGCGCCTTGCACAGAGTAGATACCGAAGAAAGATCCTTTGAATTGGCCTAGACCAGGCTGAAGAGATACAGGGGACAAGAGTGGAGAATTCCAAGCACTGTCAGAGAGAGACTAGGGACGTGCTGGTTCTATGAACATGGAGTGACCTCTTGGGGGGTGGGTTTTAAAAAGAATCCAAGTCAAGATGATGTAATGGGAAGAACCCTGTAAAAGGCAAGGTGAAAGACCTCCGTTCCGGGCCTGTCCTCCAAATAAATATGGCTTTCTAGAGCGAATCCACGGCCCAGCTATCCATTTCTATGAGTCTATACTTTCTCTCAAATAACCTGGGTAAGACCCCCACGGCTATAATCCTTAACGCTTCCTTTCCTTGAACCCTAGTTGTTTCACAAACACATATCCTCATACCTCAGTGCACACAGGCAGGGCTCACGTGAAGACCAGACTGCAGTTCTGATTCAAGTCCAGTTGCTCTAAGTCTGTGATCAGTCAGCTGGGTAGCATGTGGCCTTGGTAGTGTCACTATTCACAAGTCATGATGTTACAACAAGAAATGGGAACCTCCGACAATACAGTTTACTCCTGCGTAAATTTAAATCATCCTTGTATCTACTCTGGGGTATGCAGGGCACAGCGTGGCGCTGCTGTTCCTTCATCCTGATGAGTGGAGACAGGGGTGGGCTGAGGCAAAGGGAAGTGGAGAGAAGGGCAGAATTTAACTTTACAATGAGAGGTAAAAAAAAAAAAAAGAACAGGTAGCCCATGGGTCTTCTGTCCATCCAAAAGCATCTACTACCATTAAAGATCACATTTCCTTAAGTTACCTTCCAGTAAAAAGAAATACAGAACTTGAACAAGTAAGCCAGATGACCAAAATATCCCCTAATTTCTTATTTTTCTTATAAGTAGCACCTGTTCATCAACTTGGAGAACACTTCAAACCTGGATAGCTTTAGAATGAAGCACATAAAATTAAAGCCTTCCCAATCAAGAGTGCATCAGTCACCCACTCCACAGTGGGTTTTGTCTTGGTCATTTTGTTTCCATAACCAACTTTGGGAAAGTAAAACCTCGGTCTACTCTAGGGTTCCTAATCAAGTTACCCGTACAAAATACTGAATACCCAGTCATGAGCTGTCAGGGAGTACCCAGGACTCCAGCAATGTCCATTCAAGCCCCTGCGGGAGGCTCCTGAAGAGAATGAAGGAAGGTCTTACAACTTCACTTTGAATGTTGGCTCTTCATGGACTTGCCCTTCAAGTAACACACAATAAAAAATATCTGTGACTTCTACATACTCATAACTTAATCATTCTTGGCGTGAAGATACAGCACACTTGGTGATATACAGGAAGAATAAACTGTAGACAAAATTTCAAACACAACTCTTTCCAGCTGAGGGTGGGGAAAGGGGAACTCAGTCCTTGTGGAGATTGGTCCACAGTTTGCCTGTTCACTACATTCACATTTTCAGGCCAGGAGTTTCCCTGTCACACAGAACTACCACCAGCTGGCCTTGGAACTCACTAAGCTAGAGAGAGGAGAGGCGAACAGTCCAAATGATGCTGGAAACAAAACAGGCTTATCCATTCATACATCTTCCAACACATTCTTCTTAGTCATCCAATAGTCCTCTCAAAAGATGAAGGGCTTTAATAAGATACTAACAGGGCTTCCCTGGTGGCGCAGTGGTTGAGAATCTGCCTGCTAATGCAGGGGACACGGGTTCGAGCCCTGGTCTGGGAGGATCCCACATGCCACGGAGCGGCTGGGCCCGTGAGCCACAACTACTGAGCCTGCGCGTCTGGAGCCTGTGCCCCGCAACGGGAGGGGCCGCGATAGTGAAAGGCCCGCGCACTGCGATGAAGAGCGGTCCCCGCACCGCGATGAAGAGTGGCCCCCGCTTGCCGCAACTGAAGAAAGCCCTCGCACGAACCGAAGACCCAACACAGCCAAAAATAAATAAATAAATAAATAAAGTAGCTATAAAAAAAAAAAAACGCAGCTTTCTTTAAAAAAAAAAAAAAAAAATAAGATACTAACAACTGAGTTTTCTGTGCAATAGAAATGTCTAGCTTAGGGTATTTCAGCATTTCTTCCCAGTTACATATGCCCTACCCTGTTGCTTAAATGGAAAATAGCCTCAAAAACTCTCCCCCTTTACTTCTTTGTGAATCCACAGCATTTTAGGACTATTTTGTCAAAACCATATTCAAAGAGAGTCTTTTTCAAATAAAGTACGTGAACTTACCAGAAGACGCTGTCTTTTAAGAAGTTCCTCTTTAACCCCATAAGGAATAACCCTTCCCCAGTCAGTTGTGGTCAGAAGCCCAAATCCACAGCCATCACCCTAGGATCTTCAACCTATATTTCACTAGAAAATGTTCTAAGTCAACCAAAACTATGTCTTCAGAGATGGAGTGCCTCAGTCAACACAGTAACCCCAAGAGTTCAGGGGCTCTATGGGGAGGGAGAGAGAGGACGGGGAGGGGAGGAAAAATCCTTAAGAAACATTAAGACTTTCCTCAGCGTTGCCTTCCCCTCACCGGACAATGGCTGAGAACACCAGAAAAGTTGCGCTAATAAAACTGCATAGGGTCTACACTGCACAAAGTGCTCTGCTACCAGTTACAACGATCCTCTTCCTACTTCATCTTTCCAATACATCTTGCAAGGTTTGTTTTCAAAAAAGACATTACAAGTTGGCGAGCTTCTGCTTACAAAAATCAATCAAATCCTTTCCCCTTCACCACTATTAAATCCATCCTATTCCTGAGCTTTATTCCCCCCAAGTAAACCAAACGTAGGCAACTTAACACTCCAGAATCAACAAAGGACAACGTTCCAGTGTGCGTTCAGGCAACGAAAGAAAGGCTTCTCTGCAAATGTACAGTAGAATTGAAGACTGTTTGTAGCTGTTGATGATCTGTAGAAACATTTCCAAGGTTCTTTGAACAAAAGATTTCGATTCAAGCAAGATCACAAAGAGGATGATGACAGAGTCTTAACTGTGCCTTGGTGTGTGTTCCATTGGCTCCGCTTGGGCGAGTGACTGTGGCCGCTGTTGCCTGGATGTGGAATTCCTTTGCCCTCCAATCTCCACACACACGAAGCACATTAAAGAATAAAATGTGTTTATGTCACACCTCTTCCGAGAGGTTTGTTACCACATAAATCCTCACAACACCCCTGTGAGGTAGGTAGGCGGGGACTATTGTTACCCCCACTTTACAGGTGAGGGAAATGAGGCACACAAGAATTAAGGGACTTGCCCAGAATCACACAGCTAGCCACTGGCAGGGCTTAGGATAAAACTCATACTGGCTAGCACCTAGCACAGTGCTTTGCACATAGTAGGTGTTCACTGAATATCTATGGATTTTATTTGACTTATATCTCAACATACAATATACACACAGGAAATACAAGCAGCCACCACAGAACATTTATCTCCTACATTCCTTCTCATGACATCTCTCCTGACTTTGAACCCTGCTGCATGAAGGACGTTCAAGAATCCATCTTGCACCTAAGCCCTCGGGTTGCAGGGGATCGATGTACACACCATCTGCGGACAACCTGCTCTTGCACCTGCTCTACCACACAATCTTAGTTTTCTAATGAAAACAAAAGTGGATTTCAGGAACCATGCTGACTTTCTTTTTTGCCTGTTTGTTTTAAATGGAGCCATCGGAATGGTTCTGTGTCTTGTTTGTACAAAAAAGAAATAAGGCTGCTCTAGTCCTGTTAGCTTGTGAGAACTGTGTCAAGCACGAAGATCTCCTCCCAGCGCGGATGGATTTCCACCCGGGAAACTGGACTGACCCCAGGGAATGGCAGCTCCAACAGAGGAGGGTCGGCGGGGCTGAACGTCACTTGCACTGTTCATGGTCTGTGTAGTCATCCAAGTCCACATCAGAATCAAAGAGCGAGTGTCCAGTGAAATCCGTGTCTGGGGTTCTGGAAAAACTGTTCTCTGCTCCCTCATCTTCAAAGGTCTCTGTCCTTGAGTAAGAGCTGAAGTCCAGCAGGGGCGTATGCGTTTTGCTGTCTTCACAGCTCTCCTCGGACTCATAGATGGTGTTGTCATCATCATAGTGCCACTCAGGCCAGAATTTCCTCCTTATCCTCTCACAGTACATGGCAAGATTGATCAGCTCACCTGCAGGGTGGTGAGGAAAGCGAGGGTTAGTTCTCAAAGGCAACAATCTACCAGCCGCTTGGCTTTCTGGGAAACTAGAAGGATGGGGTAGAGTAGGCATTAACCATGTTTTTCCACAGAGGCACTGTCAAAATGTTTAGATTTTTATACACAGAAGGAGAAAGGTGAGTGGGAAAAGTTAAATTCAGTGAATGGGCTGAATGAAATTTCGGGGTGAGTCCGATGGTGGTGAGAAGTGAGGGGGTAGCTTATCCAAAATGGCAGCTAAACTACCATCATTTGGCTTTGTGAAGTATTTTATTATTTTATGTTTGCATATCAAGAGAACTAGTGCTTCGACTGGTTCATATCTAATTAATTTATAGTCCATGAAAACACACCAACTGTTAGTTGGATTAAGTCAGCCAGAAGTGATCCTTCATTCCACAAATATTTGTAGTGTCATTACGGGCTGGTCAGTATGCCAACTAGTTGAAAAAAATTAGGTTAGGATGGAAATTTTGCCCTGAATCATCCAAAAAATAGGTAACTCAGAATTGTCTTTATGGATGAGCACGCCTGCAAACATATTTAGTAAAACAGAGATTTTTTTTATTTTTTAAATAAAATTCAACACTGCACCCACTATTGGGTTTGCTGGGCTTGGTCATTGGTCTACTTCTTTTTCCTGTGAATCAAAGGAACATTTTTGTTAAGTTGCTAAAATTGTCCAGGCATTCATCTGAAATACGGCACGGTATATGGCTTTCATTTCCTAATTCCAAATGAAAAAAGTAGAAAGAGGGTGAGTTTTTGCTTTTGATCCACCAGATGGCAACACTCCTCATAAGCATATAATTTGTCACTGTCTCTTATAGGACTTTATTGCCCTAAGAATATTCTTTGGATGTTTATTTTTTAAAAGTTATATAAACATTCACTTATTGTGTAGGTAATCCATGTTTTATTGCAGGAAATTAGAAAATACAGATAAGCAAAAAATAAAAGAATTACCAATAATCCCATTTGCCATAACATTTTCACTTAAACTCTTCCTGAAATTTACATATTTATATATATATTTACATATATTTACATTTGCTATATAGCATTTACTATATATTCTGTTTCCTATGCTACTTTCTTCACTTAGCAACATATAATGTAAACCTTTTAATTTCAGTCCATGACCACCTTGATAATTGCACAGTACTTCATTATACAGATGTACCATAGTTTCATTTTTTTTTTTCCAATCCCCTATTATAGCCATTTAGGCTGTTTCCATATTAACAGCTCTAGTGGTTATAGCCTGTAACAACTCTATTTTATTTTCTATCAGAGAAAATAATATATGCTCATTTTGGAAAATGAGAAGTCTGTATATAGAAATGGTATAAATATACATAATACATATATATATATATATACATAAAGAAGAAAACAAAAGCACCTATAATCTCACCAATCCAAGGTAATCACAATTAACATTTTGGTGTGATTTCTTTCAGTATTTTTTTCTATTTATTTATTGTCATTATTATCATTACCTGTCACTTCCTGTAACATTATAAGCATTTTCCCACTAAAATTTTTCAGAACTTGATTGCTGTTCTGCTTAAATACATCCACTACAAAACATAATAAGGCAAATCCCCCTGCTTCATGGATCCTGTAAACCAGTGGATTTGTATTGGTTCCAGGTCACCATTTTCAGTCTTCTCAGATCAAAACAGTTCAACTCACACTTATATGAGTCCATTCTGATTGCCCCCAACTTGAAGACTTTCTGTACACACTCAGAAGCTAAGAAGCCAACATCATTGCTCCTTTTTGGGCAGATGCATGCAAAACTTTCCCTTATTTTCTCCCTCAGGGAAGCAGTTACAAAACGCCTCACCAGGTATTGCTGGTAACCAAGAATTAGATAAAGACGCAGAAGCAGCAGCAAGGGGCCATTGGGGGCAGGGAATATCAAAGATGAATTGTGGTCACTTCACAGCAGGCCCTGGGGACAACCCTGTTTGCTTCAATCAAGTCCATTCCCAGAAAGTAAGAATCTAGTCACAATGTCCATGGGATCTACACAATATATGACTGTCTCTACTTCTTTTGTAGCCATTCTCTCTACAGCCTGTTTCTTTACCTTTCTTCCAGGAGAGCTGCCCCCTTCATGATTGTGTGACATTAGAACCCCTTCAGTCTGCAATAATAAAAATTAATAATAGCACACATGTATATAGGCCTTACTGTGTACCAGGCACTACTTGAAGTGCTTTATTTATTGTTGAATTATATTAACTCCCATCTCTAGTCCTGGCAACAATCCTATGAGGCAGGAACTATTAATATCTCCATCTGTAATAGGAAAACTGAAGCAACAGAGAGGTTAATTAACTTGCCTAAGGTCACGTAGCTATATAGTGGCTGAGCCAGGATTCAGACACAAGCAGTCTCCAGACTCCATCCCCTTCACCATGACTGAACTCTGCCTCTCTCCTGATGAGCTGACAGCCTGGCCTGGGAATTAATAGCTTCCCACTACCTGTTACAGAATATTTTTCTGTAATTCTTTCTGGAGTCTCAAGAATTTTGAGGAGACAGGTGTTGTCACTCAAAGATAATGGGTTGTCATGAAGAAGAGATCTCTCTATCACACAGTGAAGAAAGGGTGTGCTTTTTGATAAGCAAGGGCTGCGAGCTCACATGCCCATCCTCATATCCTGCCCCTGATAAAAAGAGTGAAACAAAGAGTGAAAATTTACAGTTGAGTTCTCCGTTTATCTGGTTTTGCCTATCCTTGCTTGTTCCTAGATTCTCCACCAGCTGACCCACTCAATGTGCTACCAGCCAAAAAGAATGAAAAAAGTCGGCAGTAGAAACAGCCTGTGTGTAATATGTGTGTGTGTGTGTGTGTGTGAGAGAGAGAGAGAGAGAGAGAGAGAGATGCCCATGTTAACATAAATGTCTATACTGAAGATGTAAACTTTGTGAAATAATTTTTTTTAAACTGCAGGGTTTTTTTCAAAGTGTACTCAACAATCAGATAATGTCACCTATCAGACTGGTAAAAAAGTCTAATACCATCCAGTGTGGAGGGTCAGGCATTATACTACATGGCTAGTGGAAGTATAAATTGCTATAAGCTTTTTAGGAAAGTAATCTGATGTTATCTATTGAAATTTTAAATTCAGTTACCTGTTGGCTCAGGACTCCACTTTTAGTACTCTATTCTACTAAAATAAAATCATCAGTATGTAAAGATAGATGAACATGGATGTCGAATGCAGTATTATGTCAATAAAAAAAAGAGAAAGAAAAGAAAGATGGAAACACCTGAATGTCCATCAGTAGGGATTGACTGAATAAATTCTGGTGTATCAATTCTATAGAATATTGGGCAACTGTTAAAAAGACATAATATTCTATTAAGTGAAAAAAACAAGTTATAAAGTAATGTGTATAATGCAATTCCACTGTTTAGTTTTAAAACAATAAAAACAAACCAAAACAGCTATATACATGTATGTAAA
Organism: Balaenoptera musculus; assembly: GCF_009873245.2. Classification (NCBI taxonomy): domain Eukaryota; kingdom Metazoa; phylum Chordata; class Mammalia; order Artiodactyla; family Balaenopteridae; genus Balaenoptera; species Balaenoptera musculus. The sequence goes on along the minus strand of NC_045796.1, from coordinate 59,828,165 downwards.
TTTGTATATGAAAAAAAAAAGACACAGAAGGGTTCACTCCAAATCCTTAATATTAGTTTTCTATGGGAGTGACACTGGACATGGGTGAGGGGAAGGTAATAAATCTTTTAAAATACACCTGTTTAATTCAACTTATTGTGACAATATGTATTACCTTTTTAATTTAAAAATCCAATAAAATAAATTAGTAAAATGACTAATGAGTGATTACTGATATTCTCAGACAACTTGAGAGGATATTTATCAGAAAGCCAAATGGCCCTCTACCCCAAGGACACTCCCAGACAGAATAAAGAGCTTTTCTCTTGGAGTTTCTCAAATGGAAACATTCCCCACGGCTCTTTGAAAAAAGTGACTCCTTTTATTTTCCTATATTTCTCCAATTCCTCCCAGCACCACTGCCAGCCCCGGGTTCTTAACCAGCCAATATCCGGAAAACCTAGGGCTGGCGCTCACACACACTCTTTTGATTTCCAGGTATTTACTCGGCACCTCCTGGCTCCACGCCTGTGGTAGGTGCTGGCTGTGTCCTTGGTTGCTCCCTATAACGCTGTGTCACACAGGCAGCAAGGGCGCTGAACATTTCCTTTTCAGGAAAGTTCTTAGCAGGGCTTCCCTGGTGGCGCAGTGGTTAAGAATCCGCCTGCCAATGCAGGGGACGCAGGTTCGCGCTCTGGTCCGGGAAGATCCCACGTGTCGCGGAGCAACTAAGCCCGTGCGCCACAACTACTGAGCCTGTGCTCTAGAGCCCGCGAGCCACAACTACTGAGCCCATGTGCCACAACTACAGAAGCCCACCAACCTAGCGCCCATGCTCTGCAACGAAGAGTAGCCCCCGCTCGCCACAACTAGAGAAAGCCCGTGCACAGCAATGAAGACCCAACGCAGCCAAAAATAAATAAGTAAATAAAATTTTTTAAAAATATTAAAAAAAAAAGTTCTTAGCAAACTTGAATGCGGTAATGAGGACAACCCCCTTCCCCAGTCTCCCTGAAGCTAATTCACAGATCTCAGGATACAAAGACCAGCAAAGATCATTTGAGCCAGCCCTTCCCTGAGACCCGAATTCTCCCACAACCTCTTCCTAAACACTTTGAATGGAGAACAGTAAGAGTATGGGGTGGGCATATATGTGTATGTTTTTCAAAGATATCCAGCATTTTTTCCACCTTTTAATCTATCAAATAATAAGCCAAGAAAAAAATAATCCACGTACAATAAATAACTGTTGCTAAAAGAGCTGCTGAACAGTGTTTGTTTTTCTTAAAACACAGAAGGTTGTGTTCCTTACAAATTCAGAAAAACAGTGTTAGGTTCTTTGGGTTTGATAACGCTCTCCAGGGCAAGCAGCTATGTGGCAGAACCGGTTCCCTTTTGTGCTTTACTTTCACTTTTCTAGGCTCTTCAATTCTCCATGTCTATTTTAAAGAGTGCCAAATCCACATGCAATTCTCTAATAAGGATACTCTGATCAAAATATCAAATGTGACTCCACATTAAGAGGGTTGCCCTGTCACAAGTCCATTCTCTAGTAGGTCTGTGTCTTTATTCCCGTCTTGTCACTAGGTTCTTCATGGCCTTTTTTTTTTTTTTCCTTAGATTCCGTATATATGTGTTGGCATACTGTATTTGTTTTTCTCTTTCTGACTTACTTCACTCTGTATGACAGACAGGGTAAGAGAGTGTCATGGACATATATACACTACCAAATGTAAAATAGATAGCTAGTGGGAAGCAGCCGCATAGCACAGGAAGATCAGCTCGGTGCTTTGTGACCACCTAGAGGGGTGGGATGGGGAGGGTGGGAGGGAGGGAGATGCAAGAGGGAAGAGAAATGGGAACATATTGTATATGTATAACTGATTCACTTTGTTATAAAGCAGAAGCTAACACACCATTGTAAGGCAATTATACTTCAATAAAGATGTTTAAAAAAAATAAATAAATAAATAAAAATTAAAAAAAAAAGAGGGTTGCTAAAAACGACAAGAAATAACAAGTGTTGGTGAGGATGTGGAGAAAAGGGAACCCTCGTGCACTGCTGGTGGGATTGTAAATTGGTGCAGCCACTATGGAAAACAGTATGGAGGTTACTCAAAAAACTAAAAATAAAATTACCATATGGTCCAGCAATTCCACTCCTGGGTATTTACTAAAGAAGACAGTAACACTAATTCAAAAAGATACATGCAGCCCTATGTTCACTGCAGCATAATAGCCAGGATATGGAAGCAACCAAAGTGTCCATTGATAGATGAATGGATAAAGAAGATACACACACACACACATAAACATACATAGTATGGAATATTACATAGCCATAAAAAATGAAATCTTGCCATTTGTGACAACATGGATGTAACTTGAGGGTATTACGCTAGGTGAAATAAGTCAGACAGAGAAAGACAAATATCATAAGATTTCACTTATATGTGGAATCTAAAAAACAAACAAGCAGTGTATGTATAACTGACTCACTTTGCTGTACAGCAGAAACTAACACAGCATTGTAAATCAACTATACTCCAATAAAAAAAATTAATTAAAAAAGTAAAGTATCCTTGCTACTAAAAATAAAATTTTTAATTAAAAACAAACAAAAAAAGCAAAACAAAACCAGACTCACAGATACAGAGAACAGACTGGTGGTTGTCAGAGAAGAGGGGAGGTCAGAGGGTGGGGACATGAATGGGGGAGGTTGAGAGGTACAAACTTGCAGTTATAAAGAGAATAGGTCATGGGGATATAAGGTACACCATGGGGAAATATAGTCAATAATATTGTATTAACTTTGTATGATGACAGTAACTAGACTTATTGTGGTGATCATTTCAAAATGGACACAGACATTGACTGTGGTACACCTGAAATTAATATAATACTGTATGTCAATTATACTTTAATTAAAAAAACTTGCTGATAATAAAACTGAGATTCGGGACTTCCCTGGTGGCACAGTGGTTAATATAGAATGTTAGTAAAAATTATTTGAAACAACCCACAAGTCCAGAAAAAGATTAATCACATAAATTACAATGTAGCCATGGGATAGGATATTATGCAACTACTAAATACACTGTTTTGAAGAATATTTAATGACAAGGGAAATGGCCATAATACATAGTTAATTAAAAACTGCAGGGCTTCCCTGGTGGTGCAGTGGTTGAGAATCTGCCTGCCAATGCAGGGAACATGGGTTCGAGCCCTGGTCTGGGAAGATCCCACCTGCCGCGAAACAACTAAGGCTGTGCGCCACAACTACTGAGCATGCACTCTAGAGCCCGCGTGCCACAACTACTGAAGCCCGCACACCTAGAGCCTGTGCTCCGCAACAAGACAAGCCTCCGCAGTGAGAAGCCTGCGCACCGCAACGGGGAGCAGCCCCAGCTCGCCACAACTAGAGAAAGCCCACGCGCAGCAACGAAGACCCAACGCAGCCAAATATAAATAAATTAATTTTTTTAAAAAACTGGAGGTTTTAACTATATCGACATAATGATCCCAATTTTTAAACATACATATATACATGTACTTGATAAAAGATAAGGAAACATAACACAATATTAACAGAATTTCTCTGCGGGTGATGGGGTCACAAGTTAATTTTATTTTTTTTAAACTTTTCTATCTTTTCTAAATTTTCTCTAGTAAGGAAATGACATTTCATATCATACACAAACATATTATGCATATTTTAAGAATTGCTGAATATTCAAAGTCTGTCCTCCTACTCACCTAAATTAAGGAAAAGTTCTCATGACTCTGGATGTTTCCCGGAGTAGCCTGTGTGGCTAGATTATTTTAAATAATATCTAGGACCAAAAGGCTAATTTTGATACACACACACTCACACAGATGGCAAGGACAATAGTGGCTTGGCTGTTCCAAAGCTAAGGCAGAAAACTGCCAGATCCAAGCCACTTCCACTCCGGGATGTGAGCCAGTTCTAAATTATCCAGACTCTTGGTTGTTTGTTTCTACTTCTCCTCTGAAGGTCTCCACCACAAAAAGAGCAAAGGCAGAGAAAGAAGTTGAGATCAAATTAGTAGTCTGCCCGCATTAGCAGCTCCGATCAAAAGGTTAGAAAGGGGCATAGAATAATGACTGAAGTGAGCTTTAGAGGCTTGCTGTGGACTTGAATGATTCGTGCTCCTCCAATCCCCACGGAGAGCTGGAAGCTACCGGCTTATTTTAAGGATCTGCATCTACGTGCCAAAGTGCCCTGCAGGTGACAGCATCAGATTCCCCCAAATGTGGGCGTCTCCGCATGGGACTCAAAATCAATTCTCCAAAAACACTGATCATTTGTTTAAAAAGAACACTAAATGCCTCAAGTCCCTCCAGGAAGTAACAGAGGAAAGGGCCAAGTCATAAATAAATTCACAAAAGATGCTTCATTCCTTCGAGAAAGGATTCTGTACAATCTGAGATTTCTACTGATACTGGATACCTAAACCTTTCTGACTAAATAACAGATGGCCTCAATACACTTGACCCTTGAACAACATGGGGGTTAATTCGCATAGAACTTATAGTCTGTCCCCTGTATCCAAGGTTCCTCTGCATTCGTGGATTCAACCAACATGGACTGTGTGATACTGTAGTCATTACTACTGAAAAATAACCACGTATAAGTGACCCATGCAGTTCAAACCTGTGTTGTTTGTCAACTGTAGTGTGTGTGTGAGTGTGTGCACATAGGGTGTGTGTGTGAGTGTGTATGCATAGGGTGTGTGTGTGTATGTGCTTGGGTAGAAGTGTAAATGTATGTGTACACGTGAGTGTGTACAGGGCATGTGGGTATAGAAACATATGAGTAGATGTGAGTGTGTGTGTACGCATAGGTGTGTAAAGGTGGTGTGGTAGGGAAGGAGGGAGTACGAAGAAACAGGAAGCAAGAGTAAATACAAAACACAGCCCTAGATGAACGAAAAGGAATCACTATCTTTTAGACCACCATGGAAAATCTGATTAAAATAAAGGGAAACTACTTTAAGTGCTACAAACATCACCAATATGATAACATATTCAATTTAGATAACTTCCAGCACATCACAAGACAAGGAACACCTCCATGCTGATCATTTAGGAAATTAAACATAAGTCCATACTATCCCTATCCCCACCTAGCTATCGTTCTAAAAGACCTTCAGTCAATGCCTGATCCATTCCAACCAAGTCTGGTAATGTATCTAGAGCCCCATCCCCACCAATCTGGAGAGTTACTCCTACTGCCTTTAGCCTGGTCTGAATCTCTGGGCATGCACATGAGTACACACACACACACACACACACACACACACACACAAACAGCTACAGCCTTCACCAACCTCCCCACCTACCCATCCACGACTACCACACATGACTGCTCACCTGCCTCAGTTTCTTGTATGATTCTGCCTTGCTTGGTTCCATCCATCCATCCATCCATCCATCCAACATTAATTAAGAGTACTCTATAAGTTATTCACTGGTGATCTCATGTACACCTCCAGTCTCTCAGCTGGGGTATAAAAATCCTGATTAACTCTTGTCAATCCCCTTCCCCAAATCGAAATATGGAACCTTGATGCCCACATTCCCAGGTCCCGGGCACTTGCTTAGGTACTGTTTAAAACCAGAGATGACTCAAAATGGTTCCCATTCATCAAGGCAGAGGAAGCCTCTCCCAGAGGCCCCAGCTGCCATGTATATCCCACCACCCCACTCCAACGCACACGCATGCACACACACACACACACATACACACATGAAGATGTGGTCCCTTGACATCAATCCAGGTTGAGCTGACTTTCCCTGCCCCACTGCCAATTTTACTCCTGGCAACCACCCCCATCCCTACCCCACACATATGTGCATCCTCTAGCTCCGGTCCCACTCATCCCACTTCGACCCCTCCAGTTTAGAATTGTAATTCTCATGGGCCTTACATCAAGATCACACAACAAAGCTACCATTTCTTTGGCCAAAATGCATGTACAATAATATCAATAGTAACACCTCACATAGCACTAGACTTACAAAGCATTTGTTGACACTTTCCCCATTTTCCCACTATCTTGAACTTTCCAGCTCTACTACTCTCAGTGTATGATCTACAGACACCCCACTGGAATAGGAGAAGGGAGTGCTTTGAACTCAAATGACACAGAATCTTATGTACCTATACGCTTGTGTGAAATATCTGAGACCAGTTCAGATTCAAAAGGAGCATGTGAGATGGGCAGTGAGCTCATCAGTCCCACCCGACCACGGCTGCCACAGTGCTGGATAAACCAGAAACTGGTGAGCCACCACAGTCCAAAGGAAATTAAGGAAGACCAACAAAACAAGGGCACTAGGGGGAATGCAAGCCCTGTTTCAGCGACAAGTATTAAGTCCACTACGTTAGGAGCTGGAAGAAAAGCCCTGGTGTAGAACACAGCAGGATTTGTGTCAGCTTTGCTAAGAACATGGTCTGAGCAAGACGGCAGGTGAGAAGCCGGGTCTCTCCTCAGCCTCTACATATCCTGAGCACAGGAAACCGACCCTGGCCCCAGACACCACGGCCTGGCGCCTCCATAAAGCACAGCCAAGCTCAGGGGCATTGGCCTAGAATTCTCCATTGTGCTGCTCCCACCGTCCACCCCCCAGCAACTCCCAAAACCTGAAGAGCTTCGTAGGGCTTGCCTTTTATCAGCCGCTCAGGTCTCGTCCCTGGTAAGGTCCACATTGCCTGTGCCAAGTGTCCAAAGACGGTGGCGTCAAGAGTGGAAAGCTTGGGCCCCATGATGTACTTCTTATCACCTGCAGCAGAGACAGCAGAGAGAGGTCACTGGGCCGGCCCTCACCGTCCCACTACGTCACAACAGCATTCAGCATGCGCCCATTATACGCCCGTTTAAGTGTACATCAAAAGCTTTGCAAAACCAAATGCATGTACCCCCTTTGACTTAAAACTAGAAACAAAAGTAAAGCAAATTAAACAATTCTGTGATATATCAACCCACACAACAGCAAAGCAGGGAAGTAACTGGAAACATATCAAGATAAGTGGATGAGAGAGGGGGTTCATGGAAAAAAGGAAGAACTGATCACCCCCAGACCTCCAGAGGCACCTCCTTGTCTCCAACTCTAGCCATTAAAGTTTGAGGTGCTTGAGAACACCTGGAAGTTTGCTTAAACCATCTCTAGTAACCCCAGCCAAGCTCACCCAGCCTCAGCACTTACTTTATTAAATTAATTCATTTCCTCGGGAAAAACAAGAAGCCTAAGCTACTTAGGAAGTTTGGAGGCAAGGCTTTCCATGAGGTCTCCATGGTCTTGGCAAAGTTCTCACCACTGAGCACCAACAGGGAACAAACATAAAGAGAAGCTTTAAAATTGCAGACCCAGCCCTGCGATCAGGCTCCCATACAGGGATGTCTCACATTGCCGCTCCCATCTCTCCTTTTCCACCACGGCTGACCTAGTTCAGGCCTTGTCACCTGGACTTATCACATCTTACCTACTACAATTGGCCCAGGTTGTCTCCAGGCCACTGTGTTGCAGGATAAAGAGGCAGCCCAAGTGGAAACGGATCCATCCTACTTCACATCCTGCCACCACTGTTATTCACTACGGAAAGCCTGGTCATTAACTAACCTCGCAAAGCTTCAGTTTTCCCATCTGGAAAATGGGGATGATATTAAGGGTATTTCTTAGGGCTACTGTGAGGATTAAATGACCTAACACATGTAAAGCACTTAGCGCCGTATCTGGTTAACTCATCAAACACCAGCACTCATAAGGAGAGACCCTCTGTTTCTCCAGTCCATTCCATATCCCACCCATACTTAAATCTCTAAGACACTCTTTTCACTGTGGCACTCCCTTTCTCAAAGACCTTCAGTGGTTTATGAAATGGGCTATGAAATACAGTCCAAACTCAACCTGGAATCCAAGGCTCATCGCACTCTGTTCCCGCCCACGTTCCAGCTTTATCCCACATCCTCCTTTACCCTAGCAGACCCAGAACAGCCCCGCTCCCCAGCATGCTTCATGCTTCCCACTGCCACGCCTCTGCTCATGCTGTGCCCACCCCTTTCCCTGCCCCCCAAAACCCATATGTGCCCCCCACTTCTCTCCATCTGGTAGATTCCATCCATCTTTCCACCAGAAGCCTCCTTTCAAAGCCGTCTCAGGGCAATAGAAGTTTTCAGTTCAGACAGCCCTTTTTCAAATCTCACTTTTACACATATGACCCAGTTTCAGAGAGGAGAAAACAAGTTAAAGGAGAGCTACACTGGCTTCCTGGCCCCCCAAAATGTTGATTTCCTTAAATGGCTAAAAGGAAAGAGTCTAAGGGAAATGCCAGAGTAAATTGTGAATTCTGTTGTAGACTCCAAAGACTTTGGGGGGCAAGAGGAAAAAATGTACATGAGTTTATAAAAACTTAGGAAATCTAAAAATAGAGCACTTCAGACCTTGATAAAAGGGAAAAAATACTAAATATAATCATTTGAATCCATACATCAACTAATGCCTATAGCGTTCAGCCCAAATTTGCCATTTGGCTCAGAATGTTAAAACTGGAAGGATACTGAGTTAGTGACAGAACCAGACTAAAAATGCTGGCACCCGGGTCTCCTGACTCCCAGCCTGATGCCCTCTGCTCTGTACAATATGCCATGAGGAGCACCACCTCAGAGATAAAGACCCTCCATGGAACAGCAAGAGGGTTGAGCTGTGAACATTTACAAAAGGATGCTTTAGTCAGGAGGGAACACAGAATATAGAAGGAAAAAAAGAACAAAAGTCTAAGGGTTTTTAAAGGAACTTGCCAAAAAAAAGGATAGAATTTAGCATTCACGGTAGATACACAATTATATGTATATATACACACAAGACAGTTAAAAATTTAAAGAATATAAAAATACCCTCTGTTACTAAGAAATCCTCAGAGTACCCAATGGCAGGAAACTTTTTTTTAAGCTTTTTTAGTTAAATTTTTTAGTTAATTAATTTTAGACTTATAGAAAAGTTGCAAAAATAGCAGAGTTTCTGTATACCCTTCAACCAGCTTCTGCTAAGATTAACATCTTAGGTAACCACAGTACGTTTACCAAAACTAAAGAATTAACATCAATATAAAACAATTAACTGCACTATAGGCTTCATTCAAATTTTATTAGTTTTTCAACTAGTATCCTTTTCTGTTCCAGGATCCCAGCTAGGATCCCACACTGCATTTAGTTATCAGGTTGCCTTAGTCTCCTCCAACCTCCTCAGTCTTGCCTTGTCTTTCATAGTCTTGACACTTTTAAAGAATACTGGTCAGTTATTCTGTTCAATGTTCATCAACTTGGGTTTGTCTAAGGTTGTTAATAATTAGAGTAGTCATGCATTTTTATGAACCCTTCTGTGATGGTTATTTTGTGTGTCAACCTGACTGGACTACGGGTGCTAAGTTATGTGGTCAAACATTATTCTGGGTGTTTCTATGAGGGTGTTTTGGATGAGATTAACATTTAAGTGGTAGAGTGGGTAAAGCAGAATGCTCTCCCTAATGTGGGTGGGCCTCCTCCAATTAGATGAAGGCCTTATTGGACAGTAGGGCTGACTCTCCCTGGAGTAAGAGAGAATTCCTCCTGCCTGACTGCCTCTGAACTGGGACATGGGCTTTTTCCTGCCTTCAGACTTAAATGGAAACATTGGCTCTTCCTTGGTCTTGAAGCAGTTCATACTGGAATTACACCATCAGCCCTCCCAGGTCTCTACCCTGCCAACCCACCCTGCAGATCTTGGGACTTGTCAGCCTCCATAGTTGTATGAGTCAATATAACTTTATTATATAAGAGAAATAGACATGGATAGATCTAGATATCTATATCTAGATCTCCTATTGGTTTGTTTCTCTGGAGAACCCTAATAACCCTTCTCAGGGCATCATATCAGGGGGTCCACAATGTCCATATGTCCATATCACTGGGGATGTTAACCTTGACCATGCGGTGAAGGTGGTGTCTATAAGGTTTCTTCACTGTAATGTTACTATTTTTCCTTTTGCAATTAATAGCCTTGGGAGAGAAACTTTGAGACTGTATAAATATCCTGTTTCTCCTCAAACTTGGGCCCACTAATTTTAACATCCCTCAGTAGATGTCATCTGAAATAATTATTACTGTGGTGTTTGCCTAATCAGGATTTTCTATTTCTCTCAATCCTTCTACATGTATTGATCCAAATACTACTGTTCCCTTCATCCCCCATTTACTGACGTATTCCATTATTTATTTAAGTGTGCACTTGTCAATATTTATTTTATTCTATGGCCTATAATCCAGTACTCTCATTATTCTTTTTGCTCTTCAAATTGTTCCAGATTTGGCCTTTTGAGCTTGGCAGGAAGTATTTTTAAGAGGGAGACTGAATTTAGATTAGACTCTGCTTAGAGATGAAGAGGACAAGCCAAAGTCTCAAGTCTGCAGCACCCCCAGGCTTCACCAAGTGAGCCCATTTTTCATTACTGGAGGGTATTAGCAAAAACAAAACACTAAGGGCACTTCTGAAGGGCACTGAAGCAGCAGGCTTGGGTGACGAGGCAACTCAAGCCTCATTTTCAGTAGGTAAACCACCCCACCAGTTTCTGTAGAGATGGACAGAAGGAGCTGAGGGATATCTGAGCACCTGTAACACCCTGCCAGCGCCCAGATTTGGTGTGTGGACCATGAACCATTGGTGAGAGCAAATAAAGATTGAAAATATCAGAAACACTGGGAGGTGAGGGACCCAGGGTACATGGGACTCCCTAAGGGATGGTCCACCAGAGGCCAGGTTCCAAAACCACAGAAGCCTTTCTGAGGATGCTCGGCCCTCCTGACTGTGAGGGTGAGCCCACATCCCAGCAGTGGCAGGGTGACTTCAGGTGGCCAGGCTGATTTCACAGACCTCTCTGGCTGGGTCTTCAAGCAGCCACCAGGGAGCAGAGACCAGTGAGGAAATGCAAGGATGGCAACCAAGCAGCCAGAGGGAGGGGCCACATGGACCTGAGGAGAGCCCATGGCAGGGGGGCAGGGGTTGGCTCCACTGAGGGCTGGAGAACGATAGCTGGTCCTGGGTGTTTCTAGAATCTGATCCTACCTCTCCTGGGTGGTTTGAGCAGCTCTTCTCTGTGAGGAAGATCATGTTGTAGATGGAGGAACCACTGAAGCACCCAAGGATGACCAAAACTTGAGTGGCGAGCACTAAGTCATGAATAAGAAGAATGTTCTAGGGCCCTGAAGGATATTTGCTCTTTGTATGCCAGACTTGAGCTCGCTGTGATCGGACTTTATCATAGATCATGGGTCAAGACCTTAAGTGGCCCCATGAACTCAAGGCTGCTTATTCTGACCTCCAAGCCTGACCTCTGGCCCTTCCCACATGGCCTTCCACTTCTGTCACAGGCAGCAACACAGGGCTGACCAGGAGACAGCAGGATGCAACAAAGATGAGAACATGTGGAAGAAGACTGCACAGGTCAGCTAGGTCCCTCACCCCATTACCTGCCCCCACCCCATTAGAACTGACTGAGGTGCTAGCTGAGTGAGAGGAGGGCACATATGGAGGGCAAAGCCACACAGTTGTCCAGGGAGAACTAAATCAACACGGAGGCTGAGAAGAGTGGCCGGAATCCAATCCTGAAGATTCAGACCAAACTCAGAGAACAAGGAAGCTGCAGAGTTGAAGCAAGATGGCTTAGTGAGCAAGGAAACCGAGGAATGAGGAGAGGACAAACAGAGAGCAACATGGATCTTAAAAGTCCCACCAGAGGGAGGGACCACAAAACAGCGCAAATGAGGAAGCAGTCCTGGTCTAGGCTGTTTGCCTGCTGCCTGCCTCTCAGCCTCTTCCCTGGGGAGGGTACACGAGAGCTGCCAGCAGATAGGTCTCTCCAGGCCCTGGCAGGACAAGTCAAGGTCTACCTCATGTGAATGCTCTACTTCAGTCAAATATGCCGGGAGCTCATCCCATCACCACCCTTCATCCCATCCTTCCTGTCTCAAACAACCTCCACTTGTCTAACCCAACCCTTCCCTTATGACTCAGATCAAGTTCTCCCTCCTCCACTCCAGGAAGGCTACCTGCACTGTCCAGTCCACTAGCACCTCTCATTGCCCACTCCCCTGCCAAACCCCAGAGGGACAACTGCTTAGAGCAGGGCTGCTCAGAGGATAGCCTGATGCCAGCATCAGCGTCACAAATGCTCAGGTCCCATCTACTAAATCAGAATAACTGGGGGTGAGACTGGGAGAGAATCTGTGTTTCAACAAGCTTCCAGGTCAGTGTTTCTTAAACTTTAGAGGCATAAAAATTCCCTGGAGAGCCTGCAGTTCTTACACCACACTTTGAATAGTGCTGTTCCAGATGATTCTTATGCACGCTAAAGTTTGAGAAGCACTGGTCTAGACTGGAGTAGATCGGTGGTCTTAAACTCGAGCATGCATCATCATCACCTAGAGGGCTTTTTAAAAATACTGATTTATCCCCCACGCATCCCCAGGCCAGGAGTTTCTGATTCAGTAGGTATGGAGTGGCACCCAAGAATCTGCCTTTCTAACAAGATCTCAGGTAATGCTGATGCTGCTGGTCGAGGGACGACACTTTAAGAGCCACTGGTCTAGATCACTCATTAGGTAATTCACACGTCATCTCACAGTCTTATGTATGTGTGTGTCCTATCTCCTCAAGTAGTTTTTAATCTCCTTGAGGGCAGGTAACCCTCTGTTTTACTTTTCTGTCCCTCTGGTACCTATCACAGTAGAAATCATCAATTAAGGTGTTGATAGCCGTAAGTATGTTTGATCTGTCTTTTCTTAGATTAGAGAACTATTATAAGGATTGAAAAATGTAATAATGTGAAAGCATTTTGCAAACTAGAAGGTGCTATTCTAACATAAGGAATTATTTTACACTCATCGACAATAACAGAACAAGTACTACAGCTGTGGGCGGAACAGTCTAACCTCCCATGCAGTGTAGAAATCCCTTCTCCCATTTCCCTACCAGAGTCCCCAACGGCAGCCTCTCTAGGGACTTCTCCCTCATTTCCTGGGCAAGGCAGGCAATTCTCTGGTTAGATAGTTCCTTACGTTGAGACAAAATATGTCCCCTTGGTACATCTACCATTGATCCCAGTTCTTTCCTCTGGAATCACACAAAGAATTTACGGCCATATTTATTTTGCACAACACCCTAGGAAAGTAAGTCTCCACTAACACACTTCTAAGTAAAAACCGATGACTTGTGTTCACATATATCACTATGCGATAGCGGGTAGAATGTTTGTTTCAGAGCACTGGAAGTAGCTATAGAAATGAACCTCTGAATTATATCCACTTATTCCCTTACTAATTCTGCTCCCAGCTTTTACTGGCCACTATCAGCTCCATTCCTGCCATTTAGCTAAATTTCCAAATGCTATAAGTGGCAGAAGAGAAAAGACTGGCTGTGGGGAGAATATCGTTCTAGAGAGAAATTAAAGATTAATAGTCAAAAGACTTTCAAGCACTCATTTTTCTATTAATCTAAGAATTAAGAGTAATTCCGCGTTTCACCTACTTAGTGTTCCCTATACTTGAGCACTGATGGGATTTATAAGCAGATAATTCCAGTGAAGTCAATGTTGATATCATTCCTATTTCTAATTGTCCCTCTCTCAACCTTTAATTAACTGGGACTTTAAGAACAATTGAAAGACAAAGACTTTGAGTACTTTCCCCAAGGATAGCACAGGTCACAGTAATCTTACCAGCCAACCTTCAAAGAACACATCCTTGAAGCTCTTTTTCCTGCATGTGACTCCCAGAGGGCAAAGCTGAAGGAAATCTATGTTCTAGTCTCTCTTACACTCTTGGTCAGACCTCTCTTTGTCAGAAGTCATATGACAGGCCACTTCCTTTAAAGAGCTCGTGTTCATATTCCCAGCATACTCTAAAATCACTGAATATGTGATTCTTTCAACTATGAGGGGGGTGGTGCTATCTTATATATGAGGTTATTAATGGTCCTTATGAGTAAATATCAGAATTAAAACCATTAACTTTGACAACTTTCTGACATTTACTGGTTGCACCAACTGGTTCACAATCTGGGAAAAAATAAAGGTGGGTGGGGGGATACCAGAAGAAGCCCCTAAATTTAATCCCTCCTCAGATTTCATTCTGGAAGGCAACTAGATACTCCTCCAATCTTCTACAAAATTCTCTAGAAGAACGTACAGGAAAATTTTTTCCAGAGAGTATGAACTATCTTGACCCCTTCCCCAATGACCACCAATACCAATCATCTCGCCTCTTCCTCCCAATCTTCTCTTTGTTGATGTCCCGGCTCTTAAAACTCCCTATGGATGAGACAAGGATGAACATACATTCCCCACTATAAGGATGGGATTGCACTTGCTCTTCTGTACTTCAGTCCTCCTATTAATGTTTCTGAGCACCTTCTGAACTCCATGCGCTCAAAGCATTCATGCACATATACTGTAATTTTAGGAAATTTGGATAAAGGATTTGTACCAGTTGTGGAAAAACTTCACACACAGGAAATCCGGTTTAGGAAAATATTTCTCAGGAGGAGGCAGATGCCTGCTCAGACTCACTTAGTATTATAATTTAATAACATTAAACAGCAGCTTCTGGAAGTCTTCAAGAACCATAGCTAATATCTCTAACGATGACGCAGCATTACTGACTCACTGATGATCGGCCTTCTTATTTCTCTCTTTTCTTGAAGTTGCTGAAATATTGCTGCTTTTGAGTCTGACTAGACATTCAACTGAAACAGTGAGATTTGAGGGGTATAAAAGTTCTATGGGTCTCCCCTGTTTCACTTTCCCAAGTACACCTTCTGAGGGTAAAGAATATAGAGCACCCAACTCAAACTACATCCCAAGAGAGGCTTTCCCCTTCATTTCATTTCTGTCCTGGCTATTCTGTATTTGGGCAATCAGAGGAACCAGCTGTTCTGTCTCTTTATTCAATAAAGACTATCTGGCTTCCCTGGTGGCGCAGTGGTTGAGAATCTGTCTGCCAATGCAGGAGACACGGGTTCGAGCCCTGGTCTGGGAGGATCCCACATGCCGCGGAGCAACTAAGCCCGTGAGCCACAACTACTGAGCCTGAGCTCCGCAACGGGAGAGGCCACGACAGTGAGAGGCCCGCGCACTGCGACGAAGAGTGGCCCCGGCTCTCCGCAACTGGAGAAAGCCCTCGCACAGAAACGAAGACCCAACACAGCCATAAATAAATAAATAAATTAAAAAAAAAAAAAAAAAAAAAAAAAAAAAAAAAAATAAAGACTATCTGGTAGCCTCCAAATATGGTTTAGTTAATGAAACAACACATCAGACTGAATTCAATGTCATGCTGAAATTTATATTCAAATCCTTTTATAAGGAACTTATCCTTCTTTTAAGAAAGTTGAATAGTAGCAGATTCTAATGGCAGGTTTTGTGCCTGGTCATCAGGGCCCTGCAAGCAGACTCCACATTTCTGGAGGATCTGTCATCATTTTATGGACTCCAGGTTTCACCTTAGCTGGAATCCAGGATCTTCAACCATTTTCAAACATCTGAGCAATCACCAAAAACTGGTGCAAACCTTTAACCACCAGAACTGTTTAGCACCTGCCCAGAGTGGTGGACCTTACTCAGATTCACACAATAGGCATAGATCCTTTTGGAGGAAATCAAACTGCTATTGACCTCATCTTTAAAAATGCGAATCTGGGGAATTCCCTGGTGGTCCAGTGGTTAGGACTCAGCGCTTTCACTGCCGGGCCCTGGGTTCGATCCCTGGTCTGAGAATGGCCAAAAAAAAAAAAAAAAAATTGGGAATCTGATACGTTCTCAAATGATATACCCATGAGTATGCTGGATAGCACATAGAATTCTGTGTGATGCTTCTTTCCGAGTGTAAGACTGAGTCTTTAGCTCCTACTCTGTGGGAGGCCTTATTACTCCCCTACTGAACATTATTGTTCATGTATCCCGGCCATTAGATGGTTAAGAATGTCCCACATAACTCTCTCCCCAATGCACACTACTTTCTCAAAGATCATTGAATCCAGAGACAGAAACCTCCTGTGTGCCAAGCTCTACAATCTTGGAATAGATCCAGGTTTCTTCACAGCCAAGACAAGAACACTGCTAAAATCAGAATGGGTAGTAATAATAGTCTCGTGAGAGACCAGAAGATAAGATTCTACTTCTAAAAGATGTAAAACCTTTTATCTATGTAACTTGAGGCAACTGAAATTGGCTGCCTGATGCCTGCCGCCCATCATAGCAGGATAAGCACTCTTCCCTCCTGACAACCTGGCTGTACCCTTCACAGCTCAGCAGCTGCTCAAAGAGGCTCCTACTAGGATTAATGGGATTGGAGCTACGTGGGTGTGTTTGTTATTGATAGCTGTGTAATAAATTTCCTCAAAAATTTAGCAGCTTAAAAAGGCCAAATATTTACTACCTCACAGTTTCTGTGAGTCAAGAATCCAGGCAGCTTTAGCTGGGTGCCTCTGGCTCAGGGTCTCTCACAGGCTGCAATTAAGATGTCAGCCAGGGATGCAACTAGAGATTATCATACTAAGTGAAGTAAGTCAGAAAGAGAAAGACAACTACCATATGATATCACTTATAGGTGGAATCTAAAATACGGCAGAAATGAACTCATCTATGAAACAGAAGCAGACTCACAGACATAGAGAACAGACTTGTGGTTGCCAAGGGGGAGGGGGGAGGGAGAGGGACAGACTGGGAGTTTGGGGTTAGTAGATGCAAACTATTACCTATAGAATGGATAAACAACAAGGTCCTACTATATAGTACAGGGAATTATATTTAATATCCTGGGATAAATTATAATGGAAAAGAATATAAAAAAGAATTTGTATATGTGTATAACTGAGTCACTTTGCTGTACAGCAGAAATTAACACAACATTGTAAATAAACCATACTTCAATTTTTAAAAATTAAAAAGATAAAATAAAATCCCAAATATTAAAAAAAAAAAAAAAAAGATGTCAGCCAGGTTGCAGTTATCTCAAGCCTTGACTAGGGGAAGATGTTTCCAAACTCATTCACATGGTTAACAGGCCTCAGGTCCTTGCTGGCTCCTGGCCAGAGATGAGTTCCTTGCCATGTGGACCTCTCCATAGAGCAGCTCACAACCATGCTGGCTTGCATCAGAGCAAGTGAAAGATCAAGGACAGGAGAGAGAGGATGCCCAAGACAGAAGCTACAATCTTTTCATAACCTAATCTTGGAAGGGACATCCCATTGCTTCTGCCATATTCTATTTCTGAGAAGCAAATCAATAAGTCCAGCCTACACTCAATGGGAGGGGATTACCCAAGAGGGTGAATCCCGGGAGGCAGGGATCACTGGGGCCACCTTGGAGGCTGCTGATCACATGAGGAAAATATCAGCGCTGCATTCAAAAGTGTTTGGAGGTTAAATGTCATGATATCTGTAACTAATTTTAAAATACGTCCGCATCAAGAAAAAAACATAGTTGAGGCAAATATGACAAAATGTTAACAACTATTGAATAGAGGTGATGGTTATAAAGCTGTTCATTGGACTACTATTCTACTTTTCTGTGTGTTTGAAAATTTTCATAATGAAAAATCAAACAAAAAAAACACCTGATCTTGTTCACTGACAAGGGGCCAAGGGACGAGACTGTATCGACTATGCTAAATCTCAAATGATAACATTTGGCAGACACCCCCCAATGTTTAAATGGACAATCCTAAATCATCCTCATCTAATAGGTGAACGAACTCAGCTACCTAGGAGTTTATTTGGCACATGGATGCCCTGACAGTCTCATCAGAATGGTTCTCTTATGATTCTGTCTAGATTGTAAAATCAGTGAAGACAGAAATCATACTAGATGGTGAGCTCTACCTGGGCACTAAGACTGTACCCCCGGTACCCACCAGTGCCCGGCGCCCAACAGGTGCTCAGTAAATATATTTTTCAGTGAAGGCAGACTATTTTATAATACTTTGTCCTTAAATCTTTTAGACCAAAATTATCCCTCCCAATACTTGATGGCACAGAACTCTAGGATGTACAACTCTGAGGCTCAGCCAGGGCTTACATAGGTGCTTGAGCTAATAGTCTGTGAAGAACTATAGTGGCCCTGCCCCACACTGCTGGAGCTCACAGTTTCATGAAGGTAAGATGGCCTTCGAACCAGGCAGCACAAGTCAGGCCCTTAAGTTCTTTTTTTTTTCTTTTTTTTTTTTTGGCTGTGTTGGGTCTTCGTTGCTGCGTGCGGGCTTTCTCTAGTTGCGGCGAGCAGGGGGTACTCTTCGTTGTGGTGCGTGGGCTTCTCATTGCAGTGGCTACTCTTGTGGAGCATGGGCTCTAGGCGCGTGGGTTTCAGTAGTTGTGGCACGCGGGCTCAGTAGTTGTGCAGGCCCTTAAGTTCTGATGAGAGATCCTCCAAAGGTGGATGGACCACCTGGTGTCTAATGCAAGAAATCTCTTCAATGAACAACATGGAAAAGCTAAACCCCTGGTAGTCACCAAAGACCCAAATGTAAAATAGTTGACTCAGGACTTACCAAAGCTTGCCCTAAACCCACACACTTCCCCTCCCAAAAAATAACTTACATTGGAAAGTGGATCTATTGATAAGAGGTGCCTGGGCTATGGTTGTTGGGTAAGTTATCAAAATCTCTAGGCTCTCTAAGCTCCACCCCTATAATAAATTAATCCAAATAAAAAATACAGGCACTGTATTAAAGTGGGACCCCAAACAAATGCCTTTGGAGCTGCAATTCAACGTTAAACCTTGAGCTTTTATTAAGAAAAATTTTTTACAAATGTTTACATTCAAAAACACTGTCCTTAAGGAAATCCAATCTCCCTTCCATGGAAGAATCTCTTCCTAGAATTCAGGACCACGAAAAAACTTGTCTCAATTGAAGAACCTTTTCCTTTTCCTAGAAAATAAAGATGAAACTGCCCCCACACATCTCCCTTTTTATCTTGGTAGCCAAAAAACTCAAAGTTAAATTGTGCCCAATTCCAGGAATAAACTCCTTCCAAGAACGTAATTTTTTTCTAGTTGGTTTCTGAAATGTTTGTATTAATACTGAATATATTATAATGCTCTGTCTTATATATGATTGCCTCAAATTCCTTTTGGAAGTTAGTATTCCTTCAGCAAATAGTTACTGAGTGCCTAATATTTACCAGGCCTTCTCTTAGGTACCAGGGTTGGAGGGAAGCCAGTCAAAATGATAACGTCCACAGGAAAGGCTGACGGAAGGCTGGAGGTTGGGGGGTAGGGGAGCATAGGAGGAGCCCAGAAGAGTACAACACAGTACTTCCATGATTGAACTGTGCACAAAGTGAAACAGGAGAGAAGAGAACACCCAATGTAGGCGGCCCCATGGGGTTGGAGTAGGTTAGGGAGAACACTAAGAAAGTTTCTAAGTAATAGAAACAAGCTTTAAGAATCTGTCAAATTAAGCAAGGCAAGGGAAACAGCCTCTGTTTTGCATGAAGCTGCAAAACAGCACAGTGTGTTCAGGGACCCAAGGGTAATCTGGTGCGTTAGGAATAAAGGTGCACATGGGGAAGAAGTAGGAAACATGGGCAGAGATGTGAAGAGAATTCAGCTTATGAAGAAAAGGAGTTTGGATCTTAGTCTAAGAGAACTGGGAGCCTAACAGTTCTGATTTACGTTTTAGATTGACCACGCTAGTAGAACTCAAAAGCAGGCCTGGAGGTTGGGACATCAGCTAAGAATCTGTGGCAAAATCCAGGCAACAGACATTGGGCGCTCCTCCTATGGTTGTGGGGCAGAAAGGAGCTAAGAGGTTAAGGTGTTCGGTGAGCTCCCAGTGAGCTTACTGAGCATCTGGCTCTACAGCCAGACTCCTGGGTCCAAGCCTGACCCCACCACGTCTCAGCCACGTGATCTTGTGAAGTTAGTTAACCACTATGTACCGCAGTTTCCTCATTTACAAACCAGGCATAATAATACTAATGATAATCATAATCATAATAAGATGTTACTAATACTGCCTCATTTAATTCTCACCAAACCATATGAGAATAGGTATTGTTATTATATTACCATGAGGATATACATACACACACACATATATATGTACATATGATATATATTGTATATAGTAGGTATTTTATATTACATAGTATACATATATCATATGTGTAATATATGTATTATATTGTATGTTATATAATTAATATATAATACACACTATGTATATCATTAAGAAAGTACATATTACCGCATGAGGGTATTATATATTGTACTACTATTTGCCTAAGCACACTGGAAATGCTCCACAAATGTCAGCTCTTATCAATATTATTTTGACTATATGCAAGACACAGCTCTGGGTGCTGGGATCCTGGGACTAACAGAACAGACAAGGTCACTGCTCTCATGGAGTTTACGTCCCATGGAGAGATGATAAACAAATCAATCAATAAATAAGAAAGCATCAGCCAGTGATAAATGCAATGCAGAGAATTAAAGTAAGGTGATGTGATAGAGGGTGACTGACAGCTATGTTAGACTGGGTGGTCAGGGAAGGCCTCTCTGTGGAGCTGATATTTACCCAGAGACATGAATGTCGAGAAGGATCTACCGATGCACAGATCTGGAGACTGGGAATTCCAGGCAAGGGAAACAGCTAAGACAAGTGCCCCAGGGTCAGGATAAGCTTGGTGTGTTTGTGAAGTGGACAGAAGACAAGGATGGCTGGCACAGAGTGGGCAAGGGGTGAGGGTTAAGAAATGAGATTGGAAAGAAGGCAGGGCCCAGGCAGTCTAGGACTTTGAAAGCCAGGTGGAAGATAATAGAGAAGGAGCAATCTAGAAAGACTTTTCGCACCCAACTTGAATAACTGAATGAAGGATGGTGTCATTCACAGAGAGAGGCCACAGGAGGGGATGCTGGTTTGGTGGGAGGGTGAGGAGTTCTGTTTGGGAATGTGCTGAATCTCACGTGGTTGTGGGACATCTAAGTGAAGATACAGAAAACAGCTGGATTCAGGAGATGAATAGAGGGTGGGGGGCTTGACTTCTGAGACCAATCAACATTTAAGGAACCTAAAAAGGAGAGCAGGGAAAGAGGGTCAGAGAGAGCCAATGAGTAAGATAAAGGCTAAAAAGTGTTCGGCAATGATTTCTGGCTTCTCCTAGACTACTTCAGTTCAAATCCATGATAGCTGGGTGTTCCCAGACAAGTTAGCTCTTTGTGCCTAAATCTCCCCATGGACAGGATCATTGTGAGCAGTAAATGACTTAATACGTGAAAAGTATGCACCTGCGTGTGTTAGAAGGTTGCACCCACCCAGCCAACAATCGGGGGACACCTGAAACAGCAGGAGACTAATGCCTCCTCATCTCGTGCCCGGAAATCTGTAGAGCTGAAATGCAGGATGGAGCCTCCGGGGGAAGAGGAAGCCTGAACCCTCTGCACTTCAACACACCCAAGAAACGTCGTTCCCATCAGCCTTACATCAGGGAAGAGACGCCTCAAAGTCTCTCCTTCAGGTAAAAGTTTCCTACTTCTAAAAATCCAAAATTAAAAACTAAAATAAGGGCTTCCCTGGCGGCGCAGTGGTTGAGAATCTGCCTGCCAATGCAGGGGACACGGGTTCGAGCCCTGGTCTGGGAAGATCCCACATGCCGCGGAGCAGCTAGGCCCGTGAGCCACAACTACTGAGCCTGCGCGTCTGGAGCCTGTGCTCCGCAACAAGAGAGGCCGCGATAGTGAGAGGCCCGTGCACCGCGATGAAGAGTGGCCCCCGCTTGCCGCAACTAGAGAAAGCCCTCGCACAGAAACGAAGACCCAACACAGCCATAAATAAATAAATAAATAAATAAGTTTGGAAAAAAAAAAAAAAAAACTAAAATAAATAAAAGGTTCTCTTTCCCTGCTGCCACCAAGCTGGAGGGTGTACTCCAGGTTCGGCTCCACCTGTAACCCACAGCCATGGCTGAGGAAGGCATTGATTTGCTGCTGGAAGGTGTAGTGGACGTTAACAACACTTTACAGGAGGTACCGAAGACCACCCTCATCCACCAATGGCCTCGCACGTGGAATTCGGGAAGCTGCCAAAGCCTTAGACCAGCGCCAAGCCCACCTTTGTGTGCTTGCACCCATCTTTGTGTGATAAGCCTGTGTGGGTCAAGCTGGTGGAGGCTGTTTGTGCTGAGCACCAAATCAACCTGATTCAAGTTGATGCCAACAAGAAACTAGGGGAATGAGTGGGCCTCTGTAAAGCTGACAAGAGAGGGGAGCTCCGCAAAGTGGTCGCTGCAGTTGCGTGGTGGCCAAGGACCAAGGACAAGGCAAAGAGTCTCAGTCTGGCCAAGGATGTCACTGAGGACTACTTCAAATGCAAGAAATGAACAAATAAAAAAACTTGGCTCTTGAAAAATAATAATAGTTAATAACTAAAAGGCCAAAATAAAAATAAGTCTTGTAATAAGGCAGGCAATAAGACCTGGCTTTAATAAGATCTGGCAATAAGGCAGGGTGTTATTTACCCTTTCAAGAGCACTCTGCAGACAGGTGGGTTGGGGGCCAGGGGTCAGGATACAGTGATTCATGATGTAAATGGGAGGTAAGTGAAGAGAATGACTATTGATTCATTTCATAAAAAGCTTCTGTGTGAAGGGAAGGCAAGAGACAGGACAGAAGTGGAGTGGTATTTTTTTAAACTGAAGTATAATTGATTTACAATGTTGTGTTAGTTTCAGGTGTACAGCAAAGTGACTCAGTTATATATATATATATGTATATATATTCTTTTTCAGATTCTTTTCCCTTATAGGTTATTACAAAATAATGAGGTATGGAGTGGTATCTTTTTTAGACAGGAAAGACTTATATGGTACGTAGAAGGAGGCTGTAAAGAAATAAGGGTTGAAAGAGGGAAGAGAGAATTCGAGGGGAAGGGGTGGAGGGGGTGGAACTGAGTGCAGTGAGGAGAGGGAGGCCTCCCAGCTGCCCGGAGCGCTGCAGGGTGCAGACCACGAGGGCTGGGCTGAGGGATGGAGGACCCTGGGGAGATGGCAGCTTCCCTGATGGATCTCAGGCTGGGCTGAGCGGGAGGGAAGTAAATTTGGGAAGGAGCAAATAAAATAATAGGGTGGGGGGAAGGGGAAGAAGGAAGAAGCCTGAGGTCCGGAGGCATCAATGCTCAAGTGTGGGAGCGAGGTGGGCTAAGATATGTTGATTGGTTCACCAAGGACCAAGCAACTGACTTAATGTACTAGGATACATCAAGTCACCATTTAATTATAATTCCTCCCGAGTTAGGCAGTCTAGTCAATGAATTTTATCCAGTCAAATCAGCCCAAAAGAACACTGTTGGGACGCAGGGCAGGCCACCCAAAATATGTCAGAGTGGCATATTGATTATTCTGAATTAAAGTCACTTAAGAAATGGCCAGTGCAAGAGGGACACTCTGACCCTCCTCTCTGTCTCCCTGAAAACAGGAAATCAGTCTCCAACGTGGAAGGTGCACTCCCTGCCTCTGGAAGTAGAAGGACACCCTTACCACCCGGAGACTGGGAATTCGGGGCTGAGAAGCCTGTATAAACAAACCTCCTTACGTCTTTAATTGACTACCCCAAGCCCAAACCCTGTTTAGATTCTTCACTAATTGAGCACCCAAAACCCAAGTTTCTTTGTCTTGTCAATTCCTCACATATTGTTTCTTTGCCTAAAAAATATAAAAGCTCCCTTCCTTGACCACTTCTTAGGTACCATTTCTATGAGACCTGCATGTTCGCAAATGAAAATTTCTTTTTCTCCTGTTAATCTGTCTTGTGTGTTAGTCCAGCCACAAGAACTAGAGAGGAGTGGAAAGGGAAAGTTCCCCAACCCCACGACACAAATGCGGAGGGTTTCCATATCTGGAGACACAGGAAAAGCACTGAGACTTCTCATTCTGTGCTCATCCCTAACACATACATACCTACATAAGATTTAAGAATCTATTGTCTACATGGCACTAGCTTGTGAACCTTTTTACTCTTTTTTTTCTTTTATTTTAATCATTCAGGAATTGGAACCCTGAAAATTTAAACACAAAGTCACTTTTCTCAGGGAAGAAACAGCTAGAACACCCCCAGGATAAAGCAAAAACCAGACTGCTTCTGTCAGAATTACATCAACCAATTTGTGTTGCTAAATAAGCCACAAAGATTTCCAAGAACTCAGCACTGATTAGCATTTCATTTTAATCTGCTAAAAGTAATTTTTTTTTGTTTTCGTGAATAATCAACATGTTTTTACCAACTGAGATAGTGACAATGAACCTGGAAAAGAAATGAGCCACAACTGCCTCGTCCCCATAAGGATGCAAACCCTTTATTTATTTATTTATTTATTTTGGCTGCACTGCACGGCCTGTGGGATCTTAGCTCCCAGACCAGGGATGGAACCCGTGCCCCCTGCAGTGGAAGCACGGAGCCATAACTACTGGACCGCCAGGGAAGTCCTGCAAACACTTTAGGATGAGCAGGGCTTGGCCCCCCCAATCCCTGGTTCTTTAAGATGGCCAGGCCCCCAGGCCTCCATTGCTCCCTCTTTCTGGAAGTCTGGAATGGATGTGATGCCTGAAGAGAAGAGTTGCTGCTCTCTGAGCATCTGATCTAAATGTCCTCTCCATTAGCAATTGCAAGCCATTTAGAGTTATTGAATAATATGTAAGGATCTTTCACAGTAGATCAGTTCACTTCAGTTAGTATCGGATTCCGATATGAAGTTGTAAAAAAAGCTTAGGCACTCACGGGGACCCAATCAATACAGGTAAAAATAGAATTTATGGTTTCCAGGTCAAATTATTACTCTTCTTGCAGGTGGTTTTAGCAAACCACCAATGCAAATATACAGAAGTTGTCCTGCAGCAAAAGAAATGCGTTGTCATTAGCTGCACAGCCCGAGACCAGTTCCCTCGTCTCTCTGACCCTCGTTTGGCTTTCCCTTCTGTGAAATAACTAGCTCTCAGGGGTGCTGTAAGACTACAACATCTTCAGGATGCTGTTAAAAACAGGGTCTAAAATTTATCCACACACAAAGAAAACCCCTGCAGTCTGCGTAATAGGTCTGTGACATGGAAAGAACCATGAAGACAGACCCACCCAGGGTCACCCTAACCAAGACAGTCCCCTCATGTGGCCCCTTCCATGGCCCTCTACCCACCTGTCCTCCTTCCAGCGCCCACACCAGCCCTTCTGTCTGCCCTATAGTAAATGACAAACATGTTCCAACCACCTCCTGGGTTTTAAAAATACCCTTCCCAGACCTGATCCTAACGAGCAACCAGGGCTGAGAACCACTGTGCTAGACAGGCCCCTGTAATTTGGAAAGGGCTTAGAACCTGCATTAGGAAACACTGCGTTGCAGTTCCAGAACATTCCTTTTAGTGTCTATTATTTTCTTCTTTATCTGTGGGTTTTCTCTTCCTAGTTAGACTGACAGGTTTAATTACTCCTATCTTTATTCTCCTCCTCTGCCCTCTGTTCAGTTACTCAACATATGCTAAATGTGCTAATATGTACATAGATATAACCTAATGTTTCTCAGCCTCTTCTAGTTCTGAAGACTTACCCCCCCCCCGCCCCCCGCCATTCACAGTGGGAGGCCTGGGGCATGGCTAGTGCGTGCCAGGTGGCTCCCAGCCTCGGCCTGAATGCCTCATGTGAATGCAGTGCTGTTTGCGTGATGTAATTAAACAGGGTAGGAAGAGCAGCTATTAAAATAGCCTATTCCCAAGCTCTCTTAAAAAATAAAAAACAATTTTTCCTACTGTCCAAAAGCCCTTGAGTAAAACTCACTTTAAAAGAAGTAGAAGGTTAGAAGAGAGGTTTATTGGAAATCAACCATTGTTCAAAAAGTAGATTTAACAACAAGGGACATAGCGTAAACATAGATCATTTAAAGCATCGTGCCTTCAGAAGGCATGAGTGGCAGCCCAAACATAAATCACAATCCAAGAGATCAACCAGAACACGAGTGAATAAATCTGCCTCGTTTTATAACTTGGAAAACTGTCTCTGCTCTTCTCTCTAGAGAATGAATATAAAATCACCAAATCATCAGAACTGAAAGGACCCCCAGAGACCATTTCTACTTAAACATCGTATTGCCTGTAAAAAAGACTCCTCAGCTATCCTGATGGTGGTCCTCACCCTCAGGGCGTGACTCCAAAAAACGGCAGCTCTGACCACATCATAGGACAAGCCCTCCCAACTTTGGATGGGTCTGCTCTACAGTGCTGTCTCACCCTGAGTTGCAATCTGTTATTTCACCTCATACACACCCCAGTCCCCCTCTGTCCTCCTTTCCTCTGCCCAAACATGCCCAACACCTGCAACAACGCCTAAGTCACTACCCACTTTCAACACTTGAAAAAAGCTAGTTTATGACCCTTATATCTGCACTTTTCCACATTATCCATGCCCAGTATATTCAAATTCCTCATAGGAAAATTTTTTGAGACTAACCACCTTCTTAACTACCCTTCTCTGAATATACCCTGGTTTGGCCACATTCCTTTTAAAAGATGGCTCCCAGAACTGAAAATTGCATCCTTTGTTCAACAAACACTTGCTGAAAGCCTAACGTGTGCCAGGCGTTTGTTCAGGCCCTAGAGACAGAAACCAACCCACCAGGCCTGGTGCCCCGTCCAGCGGAGGAGACAGTCAAGCGCACCATGCAGACAATGTACAGGCAGTGCTCTGGGGAAGAAAGTACCAGGGGCCTGGGAGACCTGGAACAGGTTTGCCTGACACACTCGGGGAGAAAGTTCCAGAAAGGCTTCCTTGAGGAAACAACTTTTGAGCCGAGACATTATGCTTTGTTTAAACAGGCTAGGTTTTTATTAGCACCTCTGGAAGCCCATCATGCTGGTGACATACGGAGATCGAAATCAACTAAAATTCTTAAATCTTTTTTCATATGCCTCTCCCCACCCTGTGCAATTCAATTTGGGGACCTAAGTACAGAATTCGACATTTATCCCTATTAGGTTTCTTCTTGTTAAGGTTGACAGCTTTGATTCCTGATTTTTCTGTCCAATTTTTAGCTATCCTTCCCCCTGGAGTCATTCAAAAACCATTAAGCTTGTCTTTGAAGTTGTCAACAGGTCTTGGAGAAAAGTCAAGAGCAGTGTCCCTGGAGATTCAGGTGATATCAGTCCATTAATGGGTACTGTGGCGGTTACAGATACTCAACCAAGCATGCACCCACCACCAATTAATCCAGGGGCTTTCAAACTTTTTTCTTTGGTAGGAGAAGTTCTCTATCAAACAAAATGAAAGGGATTCCCAATACAAAACCAGACAACACAGGAGCTGCTCTAGGTGAAGAAAGGGGGGAAAGATCCAACCATCAAGGGCTCCCTCTCCCCACCCCCAACCAGACCTCTCCAGAAACCTTGGTGGCACCACATGCATCCACGAAGCCCCCTGCAAAAACCAGCCATCTTGCACAAGCATATCATGAGAGACGGTCTCCAGTGATCTGAAGAAATCAAGGGATCGTCTATCCGATTAGTAGGTCCAGCAAGTCACGAAAACACTGTACAGTTGATCCTTGAACAACTTTTTTTTTTTTTTTTAATATTTTCTGTACCTCTTAGGGTTGTGATTTTTTTTTTTAATATTTATTTATTTATGGCTGTGTTAGGTCTTTGTTTCTGTGCGAGGGCTTTCTCTAGTTGTGGCAAGTGGGGGCCGCTCTTCATCGCAGTGCGCGGGCCTCTCACTATCGCGGCCTCTCTTGTTGCGGAGCACAGGCTCCAGACGCGCAGGCTCAGTAGTGGTGGCTCACGGGCCCAGCTGCTCCGCGGCATGTGGGATCTTCCCAGACCAGGGCTCGAACCCGTGTCCTCTGCATTGGCAGGCAGATTCTCAACCACTGCGCCACCAGGGAAGCCCCAGCATGAGTTTTAACTGCTGCAGGCCCACTTATACGCGGATTTTTTTCAATAAATACACTATATACATATGTGATCCGAGGTTGGTTGAATTCAGTGATGTGGAACCCGCAGATACAAAGGGCCAACCATGGGACTTGAGCATCTGAGCATTTTGGTATCAGCGGCAGGTCCTGGAACCAATTCCCAGTGGATACCGAGGGATGACTACAGTCCTTTTTGGTATGATTTATTCACAATGAACCAAAAATAGTCCTTCAAGAAAACCAGCCATCTGTTCAATAACTCATTCTAGTGTTTTATTTAATTATGAGAATCTACTTTCTCCATCCCCTTTTGGAAACAGGGATGATTTCCTATCTCCATCTTCTGACATTTTTCCTGGCCTCCTCATTTCTGAAAGATTACAATCAGAGTTCCAAGATCACATGGGAAATTCTTCACATCCAAGGATATTGTCTGAGCCTAGAAACGTGAGCTCTGCTATATTATAAGCTTCCTAAAAGTAAACACCATTTTTATTCGTCTTTGTTTCCCAAGAGCCTAACATAGCACCCGGTGCATAACCGATACAAAAATAATGTTCAAATAGTTTGCTTGTTAGTCTTTAGTTGTTAAAAAATATTGAAATGCTCTCTTTTGACCTTCTCACCTAGTTTAGATTTCAATTCAACTTTCTATATAGAAGCAAATTATGAGTTGAGTGTTAAGACCTTATCCTTGCTGTCACTTAACTTCGTATCCTTAAAAAACCTTTAAATGTCCTGAGCTCTCTTACAAACCATGAACCTCAATCTCCTGACATTACAGCTTTCTGCTCAGCTCTATAGAGCACCCTTGGCAGTAATAATAATTTCTTTGGGTATGCCTGTGACCAAAGAGAACTGATGAAATGCATCACTCTTTCTAGAGAAAAATGCAAATTACTCACAAACGATCCACAAGTGGGCACCTAAGGATATACCAATTTTTATGTGTTCTGCCATGGTTAAACCTTGAGCTGCCCTAAAAGAAGGGAAAGTTGACAATATAAGGGGGGCAGAGGAGGGTGGGGAAAGAGAGAGTTGTGAGTGCCTAGTAACTTAAGTTTCCTGTTACCATCTCAAACAAAAACCAAGCACTCTGGACAAAAAAAAAAAAATCCATACTATTAATAACCATAAGATTTCAATGTTTCAGTATTATAATCTTCTTTATAGATAAAAATCTTTGTAATATTTTTCTTAGGAAAAACCCCAACAGGCTTAATTATCTAGTAAATAGTCGTACCTCGGGGTATCGGTTCCAGGACTCCCGCAGATATCAAAATCCGCGGATGCTCAAGTCCATTACTTGACGCTCCATATCCGCAGGTTCCGCATCCGCAGATTCAGCCAATCTCGGATCCTAAACATAGTACAGGATCCACGCTTGGTTGAATTGCAGATGCGGAACCCAGGCGGATAAAGACAGCCGGCTGTATTGATAAATATGTACAATTTTATGACTTTTGAAACTGTGAAACTCAACTTCAGAAAGTGTTAGTTTTTATTCCTACCAACGGAGGTTAGTGCCTCTTCCACACCCTTGCAGCTACTTCACACTATTAAAAAAATAAAAAAGGTTTTTCCAGTTTGATTGACAGAGTGGTGCCTGATTTTTTAACTTGCACTGCTTTGATTACTAAAGAAGTTGAACACTTTTCATGTGTTTATTATTTGTATTATTTTTGCAAATTACCTTTTTATGTCTTTTGCCCAATTTTCCCTTTCAGGCACTCACTTTTCTTACTGACTTGCGGAAGTTCTTCACAAGTTCAGTAATATTGTTTTGTCACATGTCACAAACATTTTTCAACCTACCATTTCAATTTTAACTTTACTTATGGAGATTTTTGTTTTCCTTTTCTCACGTAATCCACCAATTCAACCTTTCTTTTTATAGTTTCTCCCTTTGGTGCCATTATTAGAAAAATATTCCCAAGTTAACATTATATAAATGTTTCCCGTATTTTATCCTGGCATCTTTAGGGTTTTATTTTTTACACTGAAGTGCTTAATCCATTTGGAATTTATTCAGGTATATGACAAAGTCTGGATTATACTTATTTTGTTCCAGATGGTTAGCCAGCTGTCCCAACACCATTTTACTGAATTAATTTATCTTTTCTCCACTAACTCAAAAGGCTGCCTTTTTCATATACTTCCTCTCCACTCAGGCACCTGTCTCCCAGGATCTGGAACTCGGCATAGCCACAAGTGAAATTCGTGATCCTCCCCTTCTCTCCAGTGATCCCCAGCTCTGGGAATGGCTACTTTGCTTATTACTCAATTTTCGTGTTGAGAACTTGGTTATTCCTCACCCCTGCCCTCTCCATCACCACCTCCCACGCCCACACACACATTTAAAATCACTAAATTTTATGCCCAACTCTATGGCCATGGTCGTAGTCCAAACGCCATCTTGCCTTTCCTGGACTGCACCAGCCTCCTCACTGGGCCCCGAATCCCCCTCGGCCCCTCCAGAGCGTTACGCGTAAATAAGGTCCCGCCTCTCCCCTACTTTCAACCTCCTATGGCTTTCACTGCTCTTCGAACAAAGCCTGCGTTCTTTACGTGACGTGGAAGGCCTGTATGATCTAGCCCCTGCCTACCTCCACCTCATGCCACACCTCTGCTCTCACACAGTTTCCAGACACACTGGCCATCTTTTCATTCCTTGAAGGCCCCCAGCTGCTCTTCCACTCAGAGCCTTCACGGGCCAAGTTCCTTCCATGTTCCGTGCTCATCTCCTCCCTGCCGCATCCGATTCCTCTTCCCCACACACATGCCTGCCTAACCCCCGTTTATCTTCAGAGCCCAGCTTAAATGTCATCCCCTCAAAGTAGCCTTGACCATGTCAGTTTCCCCTGCAAAAAACGTCCTCATTGCACCTGGTACTTCTCCAGGGTGGCACTTCTCACAAGTGTTGCTATTATAAATATTACAAGATCTCCCTCAGGCGGCAGTTCTAGCAGCCAGGGCTGTCGCCACCTTACTCACAGCCCCTCTCAAAGAGCTGAAGGCATGTGTGCCCATACAGTCAGACTCATACAGTCCTAAGTCAAAGGCATTATCTTTCCGTCTGCATTCTAATTATTACAAGTATACTCTCCCTCCTAAGGTCTCTAGCCATGGCTAAAAAGAACATTCTTTGATAGGAAATTGCAGTTTCCACCTAGAGAGCCCAGCACTATTTCTGATCCTACCTCTTAAAAGCATTCACAAATTTCAGTTTTTTGCTCAGAAAGTACTCTCAGATCCACAGATCCTGGACTGCCACATTGGCTACCTGCTAAACGTGTCCTGACATTCATTCATTCTTTCCTTCATTCGTCCAGCAGTTATTTATTGCCCACCAACAGTGCCCAGCTGAGCCTCATAACTGAAACTGTACCTTTATTATTCTCCCCCATATGATTATGTCTCCCAAACCAACTCTAGTTGCCAATTATTCATTTGCTTTTCCCATGATGTAAGTGCTGTATCACCATGCAGGCTCTATAAAAGTCCAGTCAAAAGCAAACAAACATTAGAGTTCAGTCATCTGTGCTGCTTCATCACAATCAGGTAAATGGACGGCTTCTTTAAGACCCTCTGTAACAGTCTGAACTATCAATACCACCGACACCCCCATCCTGCAGCCTGTTTCCCCCGCCTGAACCCGAGGGTGAGTTAGAGACAAGAGAAGAAACTCAGGTCCAGCCTCAACCCACCCCCAATGCCCACACATAAGGAGCTGCCACCTCAACTTTCCTTAATAACCCTTAATTCCGGTCCACCTGACAAAAGCTGCTTTCCAAAAGCATCATATTGCAATCTTGCGTTGTGACTAGGAGAAGCTTGAGAACCACAAGACATGGAGCATAAAACTGCAGAAAAAGGACTTCCCTGGTGGCACAGTGGTTAAGAATCCACCTGCCAATGCAGGGGACACGGGTTCAAGCCCTGGTCCCGGAAGATCCCACATACCGTGGAGCAACTAAGCCCGTGAGCCACAACTACTGAGCCTGCGCTCTAGAGGCCGCGAGCCACAACTACTGAGCCCGCATGCCACAACTACTGAAGCCCGCGTGCCTAGAGCCCGTGCTCTGCAACAAGAGAAGCCACCACAATGAGAAGCCCATGCACCGCAATGAAGAGTAGCCCCCGCTCGCCGCAACTAGAGAAAGCCCACATGCAGCAACGAAGACCCAACACAGCCAAAAGTAAATAAATAAATAAATAATATTTTTTTAAAATGCAGAAAAAGTTTGGCAACAACCTAAGCCACACTCCCCAAAGACAGCAGCTCCCGTGCTGCAGCTACAAGACCCCCAATCTATTTCTTACCGAGCCCAGCTTCCTGCTCTGGAGTCCCAGCTCTCTGAGACCAGCTCTCTTATAATAAAGTCCATATGTGACAAACCCACTGCTAACATCATACTCAACAGTGAAAAGCTGAAAGCATTTCCCCTAAGATCAGGAACAAGGCAACGATGACCACTCTTAGCACTTTTATTCAACAAAGTATTGGAAGTCCTAGCCACAGCAATCAGAGAAGAAAAAGAAATAAAAGAAATCCAAATTGGAAAGGAAGAAGTAAAACTGTCACTGTTTGCAGATGACATGATACTATACATGGAAAATCCTAAAGATGCCACCAGAAAACCACGAGAGTTCACAAGTGAATTCGGTAAAGTTGCAGCATACAAAATTAATATACCACATCACCACTTCTGCTCCATAGCAAGGTTTTTCAGTCTGGAGGGATGGAACCCCAAAGGCATTTCTGATTAAAAATGGGCTAGAGATTTTCTATTACTAATCACAAAGCCAGTTTTAATCTTCTATATATTATTTAACTAAAGAACTAAGTGATCAGTTGAATATCTATATATTTAAAAAATGAAATTATTTACAACCTGAAAAATAAACAAATAAATAAATAAATTTTAAATGATTTTATTTTTCAGTTCAATAGCAAAATACAGTCATTCTGAAAAATTATACCACACTGTAACTATACATGCTGAAAAGGGTGACATGAAGCACATGTGGCAAGTGACTCACTTTGCTGCCTTTGAAAGGAAGCACTACTTTGCATCCCTTTCCTCTTTATTAAATAGCCAAGATCACACACTGGTGTTTATTAAAATAACCAATAGATTTGGCTCTTTGACATGTGCCAACCCAATGGCAACAAGGACTCTGAAAAATAAAGACTCCCCAAGCCATTTTCATGACTCAACAAAAGGCTTCAGACCAGGAGGGGAAAGTGCATTTCACTTTATATTAGTCAAGTATAGTTTGCTGGAAATCAGCTTGTTTTTCTCACTTTCATTTACAAATTCCACTTTATTACTTGGCTCTTTCAATAACAGTTCCTAAAAAAGAGACCTTTTCTCCTCAAGTACTTGTACACTTCAGCCTGGAGTTTTAACACATCTCTGTTGGGAGCCAGCCTCCTCAGGATGGGGGTGACTTCAACTCACAAAGCCCAGGAAACGGACATCAATGATGAGACTCCACAGTTTGTGCTGCTCTCAGCCTCCAAGATCAGCACCATAAAAAACAGCTTGTAAAATTACCTTGGAGATTACATTTTAACTTGCCAGTGAAAGTTCTGGCAACTTCAGACAACGCTCTAAAGGAGTCATCCTGACATAACATAACACACACTCCACTTTAAGTCTCAGCTCCCAAGGAACTGCAGGGTAGCTGTTGGGCCAGAAAATAGCGGGGGACTAGAGTCAGACAGCCTGGATTTGATTCCTGCCTCCACTTTTTACGACTGGTGCGGCTGTGGACAACTCACTCAACCTTCCTGTGCCTCGGTTTCCTCATCAGCCAAATGGGTGCTGTTACTTTATACCAGATTCCATCCTCTATTCTTACTTTAATCTCATCTCTAATGGCCACAGCTGGGGATCTCTATGCTAATGAAGGATACAGCTACATACTTCTTATGTTCATTCTGTCTTATTTTCCTTCCACTTTATGTGCATACCTGTAGACTCAGGATTAATAATAATAGGACAGAAATATGAGCGAGGCAGAGGGCAAAACAGAGTTTTACTGATGAATCTTAGTCAGCTTTTATGGCATCAAATGTGATACCAGGCGCAAAGAATTGCATGGTATAGAATACTTAATAATAGAGGAAAATATGTGCAATATATTAAACAGGGAAAAGACAGGTTGGAAAATTATATATGTGTGTGTACACAAATACACATACATATATAATACAGGTAATCATATATAAGATTCAAAATTATGCATAAAAATATTGGAAAGATACACACCAAAATGGTAACTGTGGTTAGCAGTACATTATAAGATTAAGGACTTAATCTTCCTTCTCTATGCTTTTCGGAACCTTACCAAATTTCTTTTTCTTAAAATACTTTTCTGATATTTTTATTTTTTTTAATTTTTTTGTTATAAATTTATTATTTATTTATTTTTGGCTGCATTGGGTCTTCGTTGCTACGCGCAGGCTTTCTCTAGTTGCTGTGAACGTGGGCTACTCTTTGTTGCGGTGCGCAGGCTTCTCATTGCGGTGGCTTCTTCTGTGGAACACGGGCTCTAGGCATGCGGGCTTCAGTAGTTGTAGCACGTGGGCTTCAGTAGTTGTGGCTCGTGGGCTCCAGAGCACAGGCTCAGTAGTTGTGGCGCACGGACTTAGTTGCTCTGTGGCATGTGGGATCTTCCTGGACCAGGGCTCGAACCTGTGTCCCCTGCATTGGCAGGCGGATTCTTAACCACTGCACCACCAGGGAAGTCCCTCAAATTTCTATAATTAACTAATAAATTTAAAAATCAGAAAAAAGGTTTTCTTCACAAACATTTTTTTCCCCAGAAAACAATGTTCCTAGTGAACCTGTATTACATACAAAAATCTGTAAAAGTGATAATGGTCATAGCTAATACTTACTTGGCATTTATTATGTGCCAGACACCGTAGTAAGTATATTGCATAAATTATCACCTTTAGTCCTCACACTCTCTAGGTTCCAACCCCCATTTTGCAGGTGAAAAAAACTTAAGTTATTCATGTGAAGTTGCACAGCTGGCAAGTGGTGGAGCCCAAGGTCTGAGCCCAGGGATCTGACTCCAGAACTCCCTCCTGTGCGGCCACGAGGCTGCCTGCCTCCACCCACACTGCTTCCTAAAACCTAACCATTTGTTTTTAATTTTTACATCTTTCATGCTCTTCGGACTCTTACCCTTTGGGGAGGAGGATGGAAATAGACAATGTGTGCCCTTCTTGCCTGAGGTGACAATCAAGCACTTACTACATGGAGGGTATCTCTGCTTTAAACAGAGGGGTCGGGCTTCCCTGGTGGCGCGGTGGTTAAGAATCTGCCTGCCAATGCAGGGGACACAGGTTCGAGCCCTGGTCCAGGAAGATCCCACATGCCGCAGAGCAACTAAGCCCGTGTGCCACAACTACTGAGCCTGCGCTCTAGAGCCCGTGAGCCACAACTACTGAGCCCACATGCCACAACTACTGAAGCCCACGCGCCTAAAGCCCGTGCTCCGAATCAAGAGAAGCCACCACAATGAGAAGCCTGCGCACCACAACGAAGAGTAGCCTGCGCTCACCACAACTAGAGAAAGCCCAGACGCAGCAACAAAGACCCAACTCAACCATAAGTAAATAAATAAATAAATTTATTAAAAAAAAAAAAAAGAGAGGTCAGGGGACCACGCAGAACTAAACAGGGACTAGCACTGACCACTAGGCAACCCCCCTTATCAGCTCTCACAGCACCTTGAACCTCTCCTTCCTGAATTTCCTCTCCTCCTGGTACTTTAATTTGCTTGTTGTTTGATTGCTTCCAACATGCCAGGCACCGTTCTGAGCACTTTACATGTATTACTTGTCTTCTCGTGGTGATGGTCCCCATTTCAAACATAAGGAAACTGAGGCCTAGAGAAGTTAAGAAATGTGCCCAGGGTCTCAGAGCTAGTTAGTGAGGAAGCTGGGGTTTGCCTCTGGCTCTTGGGTCATCACTCTCGAATGAGTGAATCAATCAATCAATCAAGGTACACCCTCCATTTTCTAAAAATCCTTCTCTCTCTTACTAGGATTGTTTATTTTTATTTCTCTAGGTACTAAATATTTCTGACAAATTCTATTTCTAATATTTTAAATTTTTATTGCTATTGTGAGTGGATTTTTTAAATTATATTTTCTAATTGCTTATTTGGGATACTCAAAAAAACTATAGATGTCTGCATGCTTGTAACCTTTGCAAACTTACTGGACACTCCCATTATCTGTTATAACTTTAGTTGATTCTACATTATTTTAGCTACTTAATCTCTTTTTTTTTTTTTTTTAATATCGCTATATACTGCCATGGAGTGATGACCAGCATACATTTTTTTTTAAATAAATTTATTTATTTATTTATTTTTGGCTGTGTTGGGTCTTCGTTTCTGTGCGAGGGCTTTCTCTAGTTGCGGCAAGCGGGGGCCACTCTTCATCGCGGTGCGCGGGCCTCTCACTGTCGCGGCCTCTCTTGTTGCGGAACACAGGCTCCAGACGCGCAGGCTCAGTAGTTGTGGCTCACGGGCCCAGCCCCTCCGCGGCATGTGGGATCTTCCCAGACCAGGGCTCGAACCCATGTCCCCGGCATTGGCAGGCAGACTCTCAACCACTGCGCCACCAGGGAAGCCCCTACTTAATCTCTTAATTTCAGTAAATAATAATTTTGATTCCTCCTTTCCAACATGAAGGTATCATTTTTTCATGTTGTCCAACTATGTTGTCAGGCTCTCCCAAAAGTACATTAAATAACATGAGAGCGGGCAGCCTTGTTCTGTACTTTATTTTACTGGAGGTGCTCCTAGTGGCTCAACATTAAATATGACATTTGCTATTGGCTTGACACCCTTTTTTCAAGTTAAGGAACTAGTCTTTTACTAAGAGTTTTTATCGGGAATGGATCCTGAATTTCATTTTCAAATGCCATTTCAGTACCGAGAAAATTATGATTTCCTCCTAGCCATTCATAATCGATGTTGTTAATATATTTTATATCATCAAATCATATTTTCTATTCAGTTTCTACTTGATCTGGCTGTAGAGTTTTTTTAATACACCAAAATTAAAATTCACTAATTTTGTTTAACTGATTTCTATTTAGTTTAAATTTAATTTTTTATTTTAATTTGAATTTAATTAGAATTTTTTAAACTATATCCATAGATATTCGCTGCCTGTCTTCAGTCTCTTTACCAGCTACACCTCTGGACCAATCCCTCCTCTAAGACACCAACAGAGCCACTTTTTAAAATCACAAACATGGCTCTTTCTCTCTTATACTCAGAAATCTGCAACACCTCTGTGTTTCCTGTATGATAAAGTATACATCTCTGAGAATGATAATTATTACCCTTTATAATATGGCCCCAACTACCTGTGGATCTTCATTTCAACCATGATCCCAAAATGCCCCTCACCCAGGACTCCTTTTCTCGTGATTTGCCTGGGAGATCCTTCCTTATTTTCTGCATGGGGACAACTGTTTACTTTCTTGAGCCAACACAGCTGCCACCTCTCCTACAGCCCTGCACGGTTCTCCTGCCTCTTTGCCCCTGGGAGCACAGACCTCTATCACGGGCCCTACCGCAGCCTGACTTGTGCACTTGTGCGTGGTAACCACTTCTTCAATGGAGGGTCGGATGGTAAAAACTGTAGGTTTTCCAGGCCACATCTGATCTCTGTTGGATTTTTTCCTTACATTTTAATAATGTAAAAATGATTCTTGGGGCTTCCCTGGTGGTGCAGTCGTTGAGAATCTGCCTGCCAATGCAGGGGACACAGGTTCAAGCCCTGGTCTGGTAAGATCCCACATGCCGCGGAGCAACTGGGCCCATGAGCCACAATTGCTGAGCCTGCACGTCTGGAGCCCGTGCTCCGCAAAAAGAGAGGCCGCGATAGTGAGAGGCCCGCGCACCGCGATGAGGAGTGGCCCCCACTTGCCGCAACTAGAGAAAGCCCTTGCACAGAAACAAAGACCCAACACAGCAATAAATAAATAAATAAATAAATAAATAAAATAAAATTACAAAAAAAAAAACAAACCAAGGTGCTATAGAAGCACTTTAAAAAAAAAAAAAATGATTCTTAGCTCACAGGCCATTTAAAAAAACAAAACAACAACAACAATAGGCCACCAGCTATGGGCTGTAATTTGCGTGCTCCTGGCTTATAGGTTCATCCCTCCCATTCGACTCTAGGCACCTGAGAGCGGGAACAAGCTCTAACTCATCTTTGTACTCAATCTCCCAGCTCCTGGCACATAGATGGTGTCAAATCACTGAAGTTAGTTGAACTGAAACAGCAATAACTAATTTATCCTAATGAGTCAAATACATCCCTGGACAATTTCCCCAAGTCTTGAAATAGCTCAATAAAAAGTCATTTTGCATTTTGAGTCTCTTAGGCAGCTGGACATTAAAAGTAAGCTATAACCCTGGGTGAAGGGAGAAATAGCTGCTTTCTGCCTCATTTAGTAAGAAAAACTATGATGTTCGGCCCCAGAGCCTCTCCCTCCCCAAATGCAGAAGAAGTGCTTCTCCTGTGACAGAGTTCAAAGCTAAGACTGCTCCCTGGGCCCCCATACAGAATATAACTCTAGTAAAATCCAGCTTTGCAAGTAACCCACTCAGTTTCTCATCCTAGAAAACCACCTGGACTTGGGATGCTGTTGTGAATACTTGCCACTGACAGCCTAGCTACCAGTGATTCATTTGTCTCCCATCTCACCGTCACTGGGGTGGAAGCATTTTTCTGAGTCATTAAATACCACAGAGACACTGGCGTTATCGTTATTATTGCTATCACCCTGCCCCCAGGTTCTCCCAACCAAAAATGCTCTAGAAGGGAGAGGATCAGCCCGCTCTGGTTAAGGAACGAGCACTGTTGTTAGAAATGAGCTGTCATCACTTCAGGGTCTCCACTCCTGGCTTTCTGGGGCTCCCAACAGCATGAGCTGGGAAGGAAGCCAGGAGCAGACAGCGCCACTGCTAGGAGGAAACGGCCCTCTGTGCACCTGCTCTGTGTGAGGCTGAGAGTTTCCAAAGGAACGAGGCATCATACCTACATCCGGCAGGCCCACCTGGGCCCAGGGACGCAAAGCACCAGGAGGTCCAGACAGCGTCAACCTCCAAGCCAGGCAGAGCTCCTGAGTGTCTATTTAGAGCAGGAGCCCAGCGGCGTCAAACCCCCCACATGACAAAGCTGGCCAAGAGCTGCATGCCCTGTTGGGCTCTCCCCCTGCAGGCCAGGTTCAGGGGAGGACTCCAGGTCCAGTAGGTGGAGCGAAGAGCATGAAGGAGCCCATCAGAGTGGGTCACCCTGCACAGGGGTGGTAACACCCAGCACAGCCCCCAGTTCCTCGGCACCAGGTAGGTTTCAACAAAACAAATCCCAAACCCCCGCTTCCTGGAGGAGGTGAAGTACCTAGTGTGCTCCAGAATAGATATGAGGGTACTGAGAGAGGGTCAGTGAAAACCCACTGTCCCCAGACAAAATCAGCAGCCCCGAAGGACTAGGTCCTATGACCTAGGCTCCGTATACGTTAGTGGTTCCCAGCAGAGGCCATCATTCCACATACTGAAGCTCCTGAATTCAAATGATCTGCTTGTGATCTGTCAGAGCTGAGACGCAAACTCTGTCCAGTACAAAGTCACATCAGCCCAGCCACCTCCAGCCGACCAGGTGAGCAAGCGCGTGTCACCCGGCTCAGCGTCCTCACCCACCCGTGAACAGATGCCGCTCTGTGCTTCTCTTTGAGAGGCTTCCCAACACAGCTAAACCCACTGGGTGCAGTAAATACAAAATCAGAAGAGTTAAAACATGCTAATAAGAGGAGGACTCGGATTACAAAGGGAAATGAAAGAGGTGAGAAAATGTCAAATGTCACACGTGTACTCGGGCTGGGTCAGCATCTCTCTTAGCTTGATGTTGACAGTACCCAGTCGAATCTTCTGAGCAGATGTGTTTATAAACAGCCTTTTACCCTGACCTGTTCATAAATAGAAGAGCTTCCTTGCTCAAAATCCCCCTTGGCTCACAACACATTCAGAAACGCCAGCATCACTTACAGCCAGTTAGTAATGCTACACCATGTTCCATGTTCTCTTTACACGAGGCCTCGCCACACTAGAAACAGTCATGCTCTAGTGATTAAAAAGAGAGACATGTGCTCCTGAAAATTAGGGGACTTGGTTAAATGGTGCGACTGCAGCCTACATGTGGAAGCAAAGAAACGAACAAAAATAAAACTTTAAGTCAGTAAACTAACAATGCTTTACTAATCATGCAAAAAGTAAGGATAGAAAATATAGAATAGAAGACATGGTACGTTACCCAGAAGCCCTGCTAAAGACCGCATGTCCTTCTCCATCAGCATGTAAATCTCTTCCTCTGAGAAGCGGCCAATGCCGTGGCCGTGCATCTCGCGTTTCACGATTCCTTTCGTTATGTGGCACACGACCCACCTCAGCAGGTTACTGAAGGGACCGCCACCACTAAGAGAGAGCATCTTCCGGGTCTCATTGAGATTGTCCACCCACTGGCAATAAGCTAAGGTCCTGCAATTGCGTGGAAACAAGTTACTACTGTGCGTTAGATACATAGCAGGTCCACAGAGTCAATTTCCAGTGAGGGGTTGGGAATTTAGCACACTCTGGAGGACTGAATCATTGCAGCTTTTCCAAAGAGCAGTCTGCACGGCAGGTATTACAACAGACTCTAGTCCATGCCTGGATTTAGGGACTGAGGGAGAAACAGTGACAAATGCAGAGAGCTTGCCATGCTACCATCCCACCAAACTGCAGCTGCCTGCAGATCCCCCAGCCCACAAGGCCATGCTTCTGCTTTCTCTCAGGCAGCCCCACAGAAAACAAGTAGAAACCTACTTTAAAAGGCTTTTAGACAAGACAGTGAGTACCTACGTGGCGGGGTGGGGGGCATCGGGAAGGAGGCGGCAAGGACTGGGGTGCTGGCTTCATTCTTTCTTGATCAAAGTAATGGTTACAAAGGTCTGCGCTCTGTGGGGTTTTTTTGTTTAATTTTTATTGAAATATAGTTGATTTACAATGTGTTAGTTTCAGGTGTACAGCAAAGTGATTCAGTTTTATAAATATATATATATACTTATATACATATATTCTTTTTCTACATTCTCTTCCATTATAGGTTATTGCAAGATATTGAATATAGTTCCCTGTGCTATACAGTAGGTCCTTGTTGGTTATCTATTTTATATATAGTAGTGTGTGATTTTAATCCCAAACTCCTAATTTATCCCTCCTCCCCTTTGATAATCATAAGTTTGTTTTCTATGTCTGCGAGTCTATTTCTGTTTTGTAAATAAGTTCATTTGTATCATTTTTTTTAGATTTCACATATAAGCGATATCATATGATACTTGTCTTTCTCTGTCTGGCTTAGTTCACTTGGTGGGATAATCTCTAGGTCCATCCATGTTACTGCAGATGGCATTATTCTTTTTTATGCTCTGTGTTAATTAATTAAGCTGCACATTTTTGTCTTGTACACTTTGTGTATGCACTTTATATTTCCTGATATCAAAGGATTTTTTAAAAAGAAATCTTTTTGCCTTTTTGACAGGATCAGGGAATAGGTATAGCTGTCTATGTTTACTATAAACCATATAAATTATAAGTAGTACATAAATGATTCATTCTCCAGAAAGGCAACTCTCTGCTTCGGTTTGTTCTCCAGGACCCTAGAGCGAGCATGAACACCAAAGTAACTTGAGTTGGATCAGTCTTCCCATCTGGGTGGTGCTCTTGGCAAACACCCACCCTTCCAGGGGCTCCTGCGTATATGTGTGGACAGCTAAGCAGCTATTCCCTGCTCATGTGCTATGCTGGTTGCAACACCCAGGCCTTTGCTGAGGTTGTTCTCTGAACCTGGGCAATCGCAGGAATGTTTTTATGGTTCATAGTGTTGGTAGATAGAAATTAAAAGGTTTTCCTACTGAAGGCTAAGAAAAACGTAGCTGTAGGCGTACAGGCAGAAGATGTTTTAGCTTTTCCTCACAGTGAGCAATAAAAGCTGTACTGGAGTCATCCCTACTCCCACTGTTGGTTGATACAGCAGTAATGGTCACTTGGAAAACATCAGAGGAATGAAAATATTTTTTACAGAGAGAACGCAAGGGTTGATAGCCAACCGTAGCTACTTTCCACCTCAAGAAAAAGAAACAGAAGCGGAAAAGAAGGCCCTGAAATTTTGATCATTTTATATAGTTCTATTCTTTTCAGTGCTCTTTCCTGAGTATGAAAATAAGAAAAAAAAAAAAGATTTCTCTCATTTTTTTAAGCCTTCCTGATTTTTACTGAAAAGTCCCACAACCAATTTCAACATACTCTGTACTACAACCACAACTCTTCTTTATTAACTTTTTAAAAGATGCTTACAAATCTTATTAGAAATATTTGTGTACCTCTTTTTGTAAGGATCTCAAAATAAAGTATTGAGGAGGCAAGAAATTTGGACTGAAAAGAGGAAAAAGTACATTGCAATGGTGACTAATTAATATGTAGAGAGTCAATAACACTTTTGATATAAAAGATTTCATTTATTCTAATAGATTCTTTATAAACATGCAAACAAAACGTTTTTCTATTTGCTCTTCTTTTTATACCTGCAGTAATGAGGGTGTCAATTTTCACATTTCTTTAGAATAATCAGCACTTTGATTCTAACTGTACTAGATCTAAATTCACAATAAAAGGCCTATACCATCCTTGATTATTTTGGAAGTCAGTGATCTGAGAATAAAACTAAATTATCCTAAGTTAAGTATGACCAGGTAATAATAGCATCCAGGAAGCATCTAAGGCATAAAAATGAGGAATATGGTGGCTGTAAACGGACAGGTTGATGTGAAAAAGAATACATTCTTTGTAGACAAATTGCACGGGCTTTCTCACAAGCACAACTGATCTTGAAGAATGAGCAGGAGTTCACCAGGCATGAAGCAGAGGCAGAAGGCATGTGCATGAAGAGCCCTGGCTGCTCTATGAACTGCAAGAACTTCAGGACGGGCGGGTGGGGTCCGGGATGCCTGAGGGAGCCTGTAAGAGTTGAAGCTAGAAGGGTGGGCAAGGATTGGGTCAGGAGGGGTCTGATGCAAAGGGTGCTAAGATTTATTCAGAATGCAGAGTTTAACCACCAAAAGGTTTTAAGCAGACGAGAAACATACTCAGATGTGTGGCAAGGTGAGGAAAGGACTGGAGGTGGAGAAACCACAGAGGAAGCCATCTCCCAGGCTGATGGCTGGAGTGGATGGTAGCCAGTGCCAACATACACGAGGCGGGACAGATTTAGGTGATGAAAGATTAATTAACCTGTTGCATTTGAAGGTTCCATGGAACCTCCAAGGGAGGACGTCCCGAGGGTTGAGAATTCACAAGATAGGTTTCGACTCAAGATAAAGAATTTACGGGCAGGGGCATGGCGGTGGCAGTTTCAAAGCTGTGAGGGGAGCTGAGGTCGCCTAAGAAAGTCTCTA
Organism: Balaenoptera musculus; assembly: GCF_009873245.2. Classification (NCBI taxonomy): domain Eukaryota; kingdom Metazoa; phylum Chordata; class Mammalia; order Artiodactyla; family Balaenopteridae; genus Balaenoptera; species Balaenoptera musculus. The sequence continues at coordinate 59,784,649 of NC_045796.1, read as the reverse complement.
GGGTAAGGAGTGGTTTGGGAGAAACCTAGTTCAAGGGTAAGTGAGAAGACTAGAAGGCCAGGCTGGAAGGGCCAGCTTGGAGAGAAGTAGGGACACCGCTCTCTGTGAGATGGAGATGTGAGGGGCTGTAGAGAGGTTCCAGGTTCCCGCCTGATGAACTTGGTCTCCTCTGAGAGCAGGAAATGAGGGCAAAGGCAGAAGACGAGGACGCAGCACTGGCAAGAGAGTCTGAGAAGACTGACGGGTTAGAGGAGCAGGTGGGGAGGGAAGAGGCAGCTGTTGTCTGGGCCACACAGCTGAGCAGGGAAGAGAAACACCTCCCAGCCCCGATGCAATGGTGTAAGGTTCTCCACCTGCGTTAGCAGGTCGGATGCAGGGCACAGAAGAAACATTGGGTTGATTCAGAATTTTGCAGCTAGAAGTAACCTCAGAAACTGTCTGGCCTTCTTCCCTTCTCTTTCCCACCCTGCTCTCTATTTCTTTCCTCTCTTTCACTCCCTGTGCCCCAAATTACAGACCAGTATCAGGGAAGAGAAGCAAATGAGGGCCAGGCAGGCTCTTCCAGGATCAAGCCCCATAAGGTGTGTATAAACGACAAGGTCAAGTCAATTTCTACAGGTCAAAGACATCACTCATGCATGCTTCCATATCATAACAACCACAAATCCACGTCCTCCCACACCCAAGCTTCCTGAAAACTCTCCACGTGGTGGGTCTTCCATCCCCACCACTCCACCGAAACCACTCTCGTCTGAGTCAACAATCCCTTCTTATTGCAAAGTTCAAATACATTTTCTTTCCATCTTTACCTTTCTTGAACTCTCGGCAGCAGCCAACACTATCATCCTCTTAGAATTCTCCCTTAGCTTACGTCTCTACTGCTTTTCCTCTCACCTCTTCCACGTTGCCAAGATTTTTCTCTTTATTCCTTCCACCTTCTTACACGTCACTCATGGGGTGATCTAATTTTCACACTCATGATTTCAAAGTGAGGACTGCCCACGAGACCTCTGCCCTGAGGTCCACGGATCCATGTGAAGGAGCTTCGGGAGCTCAGACCAACATTTCCAAAGTTGGATTCATCCTCTTCCTTCCCTTCAATTCTGCTACTCTTCACCCAAACCAGAAAGAACCCCAGGAGTTCCTGTTCACTGCTCCCCACGCCTCACTCCTGACGGCCCGTCACCCTGTGGCTTTGCCCTTTTCTCCAACTCAGTTACCACTGCAGTGCAGGCTGCACCACTGCTCAACCCTGAGGACAGTGGCCTCCTTGCAGGGCTCCTGACAGCCCCTCAAGGCCCTCTGGAAATCCATTTCCCCCGAAGCAGCCACAGAAAGCCTCCTAAGACACAAATTGAACGGTACCTCACTGCTTCTCAGAGTCATTCATTAACTCCCCACAGCTGCTTAGCTTGGCACGCCAGCCTCCCATCCCTCCCCACAGCCTGACCCCAACACCTGCATCACCTCCCGTGCACCCACCACACAGAATTACACATGCCCCCACCCCAGACACCACTTTCTTGCCTCTAAACTTTGGCAGATTGCTGCCCCCTCTGCCTGGACATCCTCATCTTCCCCTCCCACCTGGCCCCTTCGCCTGCCACCCTGATTGGCCCTAGATTCTGCTGTGGCACCATCTCCTCAGGAAGCTTTCCCCGCATCGCTCCAGCAGGTGCTGGTTGCCTGGCCTCGGTTCTTCAAACGCTCCCCTGGCGTTGGCCACTGTGCAAGCTGGGTGCCTCCCTGTCCTGTGAGCCATCTGAGGACAGGGACAGCATCTCGTCACCTTGCTTCCCCGCCCCCATCCAGCACAGTGCCAGCTACTGGTAGTCATCCATTCACTAAGTCTGCTGAAAGAATGAATTATCAATTGAATGAAAAGCCTTCACTTCTGAGCCAGCCTCTGCTAAGTAGTGTTTCTAAGGGCTGACAATATTTACACAGAAAAATGGAAAGAGAGATGCCTATGGAGAAGGAACAAGAAGGGGCTGCCACCATTCTCTTCTGGGATCTGCCTCTTCACTCTACACTGGGAAGAGGCCCACTGCACAAGGAATCATGAATTATTAACTGGAGAGGACGGGGAAGGCCAATTTGGAAACTAGACCAGGCTGAGCAATTAAAATAATTTCTCATTCTGAGAGCCTCTCTCAGGAAGTTGATACTCATTTTCGTTATCGCAACTGATGTATCTGGTCTCTCCTACAAAATGAGGTCAAAGAGGTTTTTTCTTTTTTCAGTATTGATTATCTTAGAACAGAAGAGTAAACCCTGCTCAAACATTTTTAAAGCAGATTAGGAAGGCAGGAAAGAAAAGCAGACCTCTGATGTTTTAATGAAGACATCCCTCATTATAACCTAACATGAGGCCTGGCCCATAGCAGAAATGACTACTAGTACACATGTGAGAAACTGCAAACCATGGCAAACTACTGTTTGACGAATGAGTCTTAGCATATTGCCTTCCCAACCATGAGAATGCCCTTTTCTGGGTCATGCTACATCCTTGCCATCTTTCACTTGTACTCTAAATGCTCAAGGGTGCGAGAGCATATGATATGCTTCTGTAATTTCACCACGTTTCACAGGCATTAGATTAGCCTCTCCAAACAGGGGTCCTCACTACGTCTAAAAGTAGGGGTGGAGGGGGACAAAAAAAGAAAGGAGAAGGGACCACATCAATCGAGCTGTAATCAGGGAGAGAGTGTCTCCTTGGCTTTTAGAGAAGGAGATCTTGGGTAAGTCATTTTATTAAAGCATCCCATCTCTCCCATTCACCAAAAGCCAAAATCAAAATTTAAAAATTATGGCCAACCTAAAAATGAATTTGAATCCTCTATTCTAACCCCTATATTTTTATGGGTAAAACTGTTATGGCTATAGATAGTTTGACAACGGTGCCCTGCACACTTCCCTATGGGGTTGGAAGACGCTCAAGACACTCAGTAGTGTCCACAAGGGGGCAGTATGTCACACAGAAGCAGCTATAGCTTCTGTTACCAAAACTCAATTTCGTTCCAGTAATCAGACTTCGCTTTACACCGGCTTCCCTGCATTAGATCTAACTTGAGCATCCAGTGGAACAAAGGGAATGAAAACCCATCTCCCTCATCTTCAATAATAGCTGTATAATGCAAGCGTATGGATTTCAAGTTCAGGAAAAACCACTTTATAGCTGAGTGTGCTTATTTGAACAGACCTAACTCAGAGCTTCAGAATTATGTGATGTTATATAATGACAGCCTTCCAATGTCTTTGCTTTTCAGAAAATCATATGTGAAGTGGAGTATTTTTAAAGTTTCAGACCAAAATAAACATATCTGAAAACTCCAGATAACTGAATCAACTGAGTCAAACAATTGATTCCATCTCTTCCACTTCTGTAAGTACAAACACAACCTTAGAGCACACTGATGGTCAGAATTTAACAAGCTCTCATGGAAAGCTCATACTTGTAATGTTTTCCTACATATTGTGGTCAGTTCCCTATGCTGGCCCCTGGTTTCCACAGGTACACATTTTCTTACCATGGGTTGCACGGGCAGTGTGGGGCTGGGAGGGGGGCGGGTGTGTCTTTTCTCCCCTGGGATTTAGAGCTCTCAGGAAAGCCTGTTCAGGATCTCCCCAAAGCAAGAAGTTGGCTAAAGGTTTGGGAACTTTATGAAACAGAGAAAGTTTGCTTTTCCTTCCGCTACTAGAGACTAAAAGAAATTGGAGGAATTTGGATTTTTTTTTTTTGAAAGTTCACTGGATATTTATATCTCAGTCAAGACCTGACCTCCCACCTTCACTATCTGTTCCTCAAATTAACCCTTGAGACACAAATGAGAAACAGTAGCTAACCCAAAAAAGTATTTTTTTAATTAAAAAAAGAGAAGAATCTACAAATGACCTAAGCAACTTCCCAAGCACTTGGGGGTTTGTAGTCTGTAAAATTAAGATTCTTCCCCACCAGGGTACCACCTCCCAACTCTCCCTCCCACCCCTCCCCACCACACCCCATCTCATTAGCAGGGATCCTCTCATTAGGAAGAGAAGGGAAGGGAAGAGCAGGAGATGAACTTCTACCAGAGAGTAAACATATATAAAACGTCACTAAAACCCAGAGCAAGAAGCAGTGATGGGTGGTACTTGGGAATCTAGCTGGATCAAAGTCTTTCTAACTGGAATATAAATTTTATGAACCACTACAGAAAACAAAGAGTGTAGAAAAATATCAACTTAAATGTAAGGTTTTCGGCTTTTCAGGCAGCTGACAAAGTGCTAGCTCTCCACATTAATGGGCCCATCCATTAAATGATGCAGCACTTTGATGGGGGCCTCAGCAAGGGAAGGCACCGAGGGTTTGGGTGCCTGTGCTGGTTCTTCATTTCCCTGATCGCTGCAAAGCGGGGACTCGAACCTGGCAAGCAGGTGAGACGACTCTGTTCCTCAAAGGCTTTTCCCTGAGACTAAGCATGTCACCTGTACTCATGCATTTTGGTCCACACTGCAACCCCTGCACTCTTTGAGAGGGAAGGGTCATCAGTTCTCCACAGGTATTATAAGGAACAGACCAGAGTTCATTCTGGGCACACGGAGTCTGTGATCACCCCCAGGCTGATCTGCACCCCTGACTCCACTCTCTGTCTGGTTCCCTCCTTCCTCCCACCCTCTGCAGTGAGAAGGGGAAGAAAGTGCTGCTTCAGGTCAGCCCTGGAATAAAGTGAGCAAGAACTGAAAGTGGAAAAAGAAAAAGAAAAACAGACGGTCACAAAATCCAAGAGACAAGTTTTCCATTTAGAAAGAGAGCTGAATGGATGAAATAGGAATGTGGTGGCAAAAAACCTTCTACAATCAACCCCACAGTGAGTGAATCTCTTGGTGGAAGAGGTAAAAAGCTACTCGGTGAGCAATAACCCAGGAGTAACAATTAATGCCAAAAAAAGTGGGCTCAGCAATTCTTTATTAAATCTTTGGAACAAGATAAAGTGCAGAAATCAGGGAGAAAACGTCTCTTATCTATTGGAGTGTATAGAAAGATGCTAAAACTCCAGAAGACGGATGAAAGAAAAAGAAGAAACCCACGTATCAATGAGCTTGTAAAGCAAGAAGAACCAAGTCTGTTTAACTCAGGCGATGTCACAGCCAGCACGCCAGGGGCAGCACAGGGGCACCTACCTCATCCACACAGTGTGTGTTATGCTTCGGACTCAGGGAATACGGGCTAGGAGTCAGCCAATCAAGGCAAGGCACAGGATAGGAGTCAGCCAATCAGAGCAAAGTACAGGCTAGCAGTCAGCCAATCCGGGCAAAGTTGCTCAGAAAATAGTAGTATGCTTTACTTCTGGATCATAGAGAAGCTCTTGTCATCCAAGGAAAACTGACAATACCCTGCCAAAGCTTGCTTAATTTATGTCACCTGAGACTTCTGTCCTGCCTTAGTCTTCTGTTCCCTCCTCTGGGTATCTGATGTACTATCACTTTAATTCAGCAGTTTGTACTGGTAAAAAGCCCAGTCTACTGAAATATCTCCCTCACCTCAGTGACTTAGATCAGGGGTCAGCCAACTATATAGCCCATGGGCTAAGAAGTTTTCATATTTGTAAATGGTTGAGGAAAAAAAATCAAAAGAATAGTATTTCGTATTAAATGAAATTCAAATTTCAGTGCTTTTGTTGTTTTACTGAAACACAGTCACACTTATTCATGTGTGTACAATCTGTGGCTGCTTTTGCACGAAAACTGCAGAGTTAAGTAGCTGCCACAGACACATATGGCTCGAAAAGCCTAAAATATGCACTAGCTGGGCCTCCACAGAAAATGTCAACCCTGCTCTAGACACCTAGAAACTTAACAGTCGTAACTTTGACCCCTAAGTCAGTCAGAATGTAGAACACTTTGGAAAAGGCGGTGGGTTGGGGGGGAGTGTCTGAAAAGTGAAACAACTTAGCTTACTCCAAATGATAGGGACAGGCCCTGGACACCCACCCAGGTGCCCGCGGGGACTCACCAATAGAAATGCTCCTCCACCATCTTAGTCACTGCCCTGGAGATGGCTCTTTCATGAGGACCAAGGTTTTTGTTTAAATTCACTCCAAGTTTCTCTTCCAGAAAGTCAATTATGAATTCTGTCCCAGAAACTTTTTCATGATTATATTCAATCCAAGGCATTTTCCCTTGAGCAGAGAGCTTTCCACCAAAATAGTTCTAAGCAAAGTAAATTTTAAAAAGAGAAAAGCAATGTTTTATTTAAACTTCACTGTATGATTAACAGAAACAAATATTCCAATGGCATATTTGATAGTGACTGCACTATTCAAGTGAATGAACTCAGCATATAAACTCTTAAGGGAATAAGGAGTTACTCTTAAAAAAAAAGATTTGTCTCACATGAAAATATTACTTTACTCCCATAGATTTTATCATGGGTTCTGGCTTACTGTTTTAAAAAAAAAAAAAAAAAAAAGAGCAGGGAGGAAGGGAAGTGTTGAAATGATCCTGATCCTCGTAAGAGTCAGTCTAGTTATAATATGTGAACAACCCAAAAATGCAAAAAGTAAAAATAAGCCATGAGAAGGCTTGTACTGACCAGGCTACTGATCAAAAACCTCACTTGAAACCCAGTAGCTTACACTTGAAAATGCTTAATACCACTACACTGCAAACAAGTGGTCCCAGAAATTATAAGTTAGGTGTAACAAAGGGTGTCCAACAGACTCAACTCCAGTGCCTGTGAAAATGCAGATTGCTGGGCCCCCGCCCAGATCACTGGGTCAGAATCCAGGGAAAAGTGCCCAGAAATCTGTGTTTTTGACAAGCTCCCTTTGATTCACACCCACACTAGAAGCTCACAGTGTCTCAGAGGGGATTCTGATCCCAGAATGGGGTTGGGTGGGGAGGTGGAGGTGGAGTCACACACTTCATAGACACTGAGAATGACAGAGTAACATCTTCTCACTATATTAAAAGATCTTAACCACACTGATGGAGGGGATTCTGTGGTAATGATTGCATTTACTCAATCCCTTTTCTCACAGTAGTTGATTTTTAAATCTGAATCCATTTTTGGGTGGTCTACACAGACTAAATTAATCAGATTATTACCAACTCTTCCTCATACTTCATACAAGTCGATAGTTCAGATACTGTGGGCTAATAGCAAGTGTTGGTTCCCGTGGAGGAAACTGAACTCTCAAATATTGCTGGTGGGAAAGTAAAACGGCACAGCCACTTTGAAACTATGTGACAGTTTCTTAAAAAGTGAAGTACACACCTGCCACTCAATCCAGCCATTTCACGCCTAGGTATTTACCCAAGAGAAAAGAAAGCATATGTCCGTGCAAAGACTTGTACACAAATGTTCATAGAAGCTTTATTTGCAATTGTCAAAAACAGGGAAAAAAAATCAAATGCTCATCAAGAGGTAAATGAATAAACAAATTCTGGTATAACCTTACCATGGAATACTACTCAGCAATAGTTCATAAAAAGGAATGAACTATTGATACACACAATGAATTTGGTAGAGAACAATGGGGACTTCAACTGTTCTCTGACTCCTGGTGTCTTGATTTCTTATCTCATTGATTATTCTAAAGAAATTCATTCTAGGCCTAAGCCTGGAAAAGGGAGTTATTGGGGCTGCTGCTAGCCATATTGTTTTTGTGCAATTTGGAAAATAGAGCCTCCTCTGGGTGGATACAGTCCATGCCAGGATTCACAGCTTGGCAAGAGGTGGGTCCAGATTTTGCCCCCACTCCTTGTCCAGGCACTGTTGTGCAGTGAACAACCTGCACAACTATACATGGCAGCCCTAGACATTACTCCTGATGTTGCGAAATGTCAAGTTTTAAAAGTTGCTAGTACATCTGACATTTTTAAAATTTGTCCACTAAAGATGTGAATTTACCATATAACATAGTATCTGCTTCAGATTGCTCTTGATACCACCCATATCCTCCTTCCACATCCCCTTCTAGACTCTTGTCCTTCACAGATGGATTCTATCCTGCACACTGACATCAGAGGGAACTGTCTGTAGTGCAAATGAGATGCAGGACCTCTGCTGCTCAAAATTACCCAACGGCTTTTATAGGTCTAGTCTAACCCCCTTCACAAAGCGGTCTAGGCCCATACCATCTAGTCACCACCCACCTGCCCAGCCTCCCTGCTGCCAGTGCCTCTGATTTCCTGAATTCCAACTGCCCACCCCTAACCAAGTCAAAGTCCTGCCATCTCTCTGACTTTGTACACTCCTGTACCTTGTACAGGAATCCCTTTGCCCATCCTCTGCAAGTCCTATCCATCCTAAAAAATTCAGTTCAAATTTCACCTTGTTGGTGAACCATTTCCTCAAGGCACAACCATTATCTGCCGTTCCTCCATGCTTCTACTGTGCAGTGTATATTCCCCTCCCCTTTCAGAATTACTGTTTATACATCTGCCCTTCCTCTAGTCCATTCCTTCCCTGAGGACTTGGTACATTTTTATCTAGACCATTCTTTTTAATTGGGATAATAAAAATCAGTGATGAACTCTTATGGGAATGAAAGTTCTAGTAGGTTTTCATCATCAAAATTTTTTTTTTGCTTACTGGATAAAAAAAGCAGGAGACAACATTTTAGAGATAATATGAGTATATCTAAAAATTAGATGAATTCAAAAAATATTTTTAAAAAGAAACACAAAAATGTCCAAAGTAATTGTCAAAACTATGTGTGAGAGGCAGGTGATCTTTTTCCATGAATTTCAATTTTTCTGAATGTGGTTATATTACTTTTTAAATAAATATATATAATTTTAAAATAATACTTAATTTTCCTTAACTTCCTTAAATATACTAAAGAACTCCTGGTCTATTTTTATCTAAGCAATTGGAGTCTGACTGGCCCACCAAGAGTAGTTTCTGAAAGTAATTTGGAGAAGAAAGATGAAGAGGTAAATCCTCTTTACCTCTTTTCCAAGCTGATGTTTCCCCCTGCAAGTCTGTCCTAGATGAGTTGAATGCATCTACACTTACACTACATTATTAGCACAGCAGTGAAAGCAATAGGCTTTGGGTTTAAAGATCTGCTTCCCTCATTTAGTCAATCTGTGACCTTGGACCTCCCTGGTCTCCCTTAATCCCCCCTGGGCCCATCTATATAATGGGGATAAAAACAGTTGCTTGAATTAAATGAGAAAATGCACACCAAGTGTTTGACAGAGTGCCTTCATCAGAAGTATTAACATCACCATCACCATTTCAAAATGGAGAACTTGAGGCCTTAAAAGAAATCCCAGAGTCTTGGGAAACTGACATGCTACACTGGCCACAGTGCCCCAAACTTTTCAGCTAAATTTATATCCATTACATTCACTGCACCTCTGGAACCATCTTGAAAGGTCTCCCACTGGCTAAATTTGAGATAATTTGAGCAACTTTTGTGGATTATAACACGTTGAAAAAAATTCATGCAACCGCTATTGTGAATAAGAAATAGAGGCATTAGTCTCTGCCCCTGGTTCCCAGCACAGAGCTCCTAAAGCCCTTATAAAAAGCTAAGAGCACTAGGAGCACCTTTTGCTCTAAGGAGGTGACTCTGAGTGGGCTCCTGGATGAGCTGGTCACCAGAAAGACCAAGTCACAATTAGAAGCTTAGCATTTTCAAACCCCTCCCCCATCCTCCAGAGAGGAGAGAGGGGTTGGACATGGAGTTATTAACTGATCATGTCTACAGGAGGAAGCCTGCACAAAACCCCCAAAGTCTCGGGTTTGGAGAGCTTCCAGGTTGGTGAACACATTCACACTGGGAGGGTGACACCCTCAACTCCACGGGGACAGAAGCTCCTACACTCAGGACCCTCCCAAACCTCACTCTTCATCTGGCTGTTCATCTGTATCTTTTATCATATCCTCTAATAAACTGGTAAATGTAAGTAATCGTTTCCCTGAGTTCTGTGAGCTGCTCTAGCAAATTAATCAGACCTAAGGAAGGGTCTTAGAACCTCTGATCTACAGTCGGTTGGTCAGAAGCACAGGTGACAATCTGGGCTTGCAACTAGCATCTGGGGGTCTGGGGGGGCAGTCTTGTGGGACTGAGTCCTTAAGCTGTGGGATCTGACACTATCTCTGGGTAGCGTCAGAATTGAATTAAACTGTAGGATGTCCAGCTGGTGTCAGTGAATCACTTGGTGCGGGGAAAAGCCTCCACACATCTGACCAAAAGTGTCAGAAATGAAGTGTTTCACGTGAGTGGTAAAGGATACTCATGGGGAGAAACACGCAGTAGGAAGGAACTGGTTTTCCCTACACAGGGAGGAAAAATCCGAGTATTTCCCTTTACAAGTAGTTTTGTAGAAGAATGTCCTTCTTTTTTGAAGATGCACACTGAAGAATTGAGGGGTGAAGCGTCATGATTCTTACAGCTTATGTTCAAATGCTGCATAAAAAAAATTGTTCATAAAAGTATATATAAAGAGAAATAAAGGAAAGAAGGCAACATGTTAACAATTGGTGAAACAAGGTGAAGGGCATATGGATGTTCGTTGTATTATTCTTTTAACTTGTCTGTAGCTTAGAAAAATTCCGAAACAAAAAGATTGTGCAGGTGGTGTGGGAGGGTGGTGTATAGAAAAAAAAACAGCAAATAAATAGAACATCAGAAGTTAGGGGAAAGGCCAGCTTCTGTTTCCTAACCTCATAACCTCACAATACCTATTTTTAGCTTCTATATTCAAAATGTTAAATAAATCACGATTGTTCAGTCTTAACATGTAAAAGGCTAATTTAATCCTTGCTCAGGAAAGGGAGGATTGCGAGATTGGAACCAAGATGGCAGAGTAGAAGGACGTGCTCTCACTCCCTCTTGCAAGAACACGAGAATCACAACTAGCTGCTGGACAATCATCGACAGGAAGACACTGGAACTCACCAAAAAAGATACCCCACATCCAAAGACAAAGGAGAAGCCACAATGAGATGGTAGGACAGGCACAATCACAGTAACATCAATTCCCATAACCGCTGGGTGGGTGACTCACAAACTGGAGAACACTTATACCACAGAAGTCCACCCAATGGAGTGAAGGTTCTGAGCCCCACGTCAGGCTTCCCAACCTGGGGGTCTGGCAACGGGAGGAGGAATTCCTAGAGAATCAGATGTTGAAGGCTACTGGGATTTGTTGCAGGACTTCGACAGAACTGGGGGAAACAGAGACTCCACTCTTGGAGGGCACACACAAAGTACTGTGCGCATCGGGACCCAGGGGAAGGAGCAGTGACCCCAGAGGAGACCGAACCAGACCTACCTGCTAGTGTTGGAGGGTCTCCTGCAGAGGCGGGGAGTGGCTGTTTCTCACCCTGAGGACAAGGATATTGGCAGCAGAAGTTCTGGGAAGTACTCCTTGGCGTGAGCCCTCCCAGAGTCTGCCATTAGCCCCACCAAAGAGCCCAGGTAGGCTGCAGTGTTGGGTTGCCTCAGGCCAAACAACCAACAGGGAGGGAACTCACCCCACCCATCAGCAGTCAAGCGGATTAAAGTTTTACTGAGCTCTGCCCACCAGAGCAACACGAGCTCTACCCACCACCAGTCCCTCCCATCAGGAAACTTGCATAAGCCTCTTAGATAGCCTCATCCACCAGAGGGCAGACAGCAGAAGCAAGAAGAACTACAATCCTGCAGCCTGTGGAACAAAAACCACATTCACAGAAAGACAGACAGATGAAAAGGCAGAGGGCTATGTACCAGATGAAGGAACAAGATAAAACCCCAGAAAAACAACTAAATGAAGTGGAGATAGGCAACCTTCCAGAAAAAGAATTCAGAATAATGATAGAGAGGATGATCCAGGACCTCCGGAAAAACAATGGAGGCAAAGATAGAGAAGATGCAAGAAATGTTTAACAAAGACCTAGAAGAATTAAAGAACAAACAAACAGAGATGAACAATACAATAACTGAAATGAAAACTACACTAGAAGGAATCAACAGCAGAATAACTGAGGCAGAAGAACAGATAAGTGACCTGAAAGACAGAATGGTGGAACTCACTGCTGCGGAACAGAATAAAGAAAAAAAAATGAAAAGAAATGAAGACAGCCTAAGAGATGGAGGCAAAACATTCGCATTATAGGGGTCCCAGAAGGAGAAGAGAGAGAGAAAGGACCTGAGAAAATATCTGAAGGGATTATAGTCGAAAACTTCCCTAACATGGGAAAGGAAATAGCCACCCAAGTCCAGGAAGCACAGCGAGTCCCATACAGGATACACCCAAGGAGAAACACATCGAGACACATAGTAATCAAACTGGCAAAAATTAAAGACAAAGAAAAATTATTGAAAGCAGCAAGGGAAGAACAACAAATAACATACTAGGGAACTCCCATAAGGTTAACAGCTGATTTCTCAGCAGAAACTCTACAAGCTAGAAGGGAGTGGCATGATATACTTAAAGTGATGAAAGGGAAGAACCTACAACCAAGATTACTCTACCCGGCAAGGATCTCATTCAGATTCGATGGAGAAATCAAAAGCTTTACAGACAAGCAAAAGCTAAGAGAATTCAGCACCACCAAACCAGCTCTACAACAAATGCTAAAGGAACCTCTCTAAGTGGGAAACACAAGAGAAGAAAAGGACGTACAAAAAGAAACCCAAAACAATTCAGAAAATGGTCATAGGAACATAAATATCGATAATTACCTTAAACGTGAATGGATTAAATGCTCCAGCCAAAAGACACAGGCTTGCTGAATGGATACAAAAACAAGACGCATATATATGCTGTCTACAAGAGACCCACTTCAGACCTAGGGACACATATGACTGAAAGTGACGGGATGGAAAAAGATATTCCATGCAAATGGAAATCAAAAGAAAGCTGGAGTAGCAATACTCATATCAGATAAAACAGACTTTAAAATAAAGAATGTTACAAGAGACAAGGAAGGACACTACATAATGATCCAGGGATCAATCCAAGAAGAAGATATAACAACTATAAATATATATGCACCCAACATAGGAACACCTCAATACATAAGGCAACTGCTAACAGCTGTAAAAGAGGAAATTGACAGTAACACAATAATAGTGGGGGACTTTAACACCTCACTTACACCAATGGACAGATCATCCAAAATGAAAATAAATAAGGAAACAGAAGCTTTAAATGACACAATAGACCAGATAGATTTAATTGATATTTATAGGACATTCCATCCAAAAACAGATTACACCTTCTTCTCAAGTGCGCATGGAACATTCTCCAGGATAGATCACATATTGGGTCACAAATCAAGCCTCAGTAAATTTAAGAAAATTGAAATCATATCAAGCATCTTTTCTGATCACAACGCTATGAGATTAGAAATGAATTACAGGGAAAAAAACAAAAAACACAAACACATGGAGGCTAAACAATACGTTGCTAAATAACCAAGAGATCACTGAAGAGATCAAAGAGGAAACCAAAAAATACCTCGAGACAAATGACAATGAAAACACGACGATCCAAAACCTATGGGATGCAGCAAAAGCAGTTCTAAGAGGGAAGTTTATATCTATACAAGCCTACCTCAAGAAACAAGAAAAATCTCAAATAATCAATCTAACCTTACACCTAAAGGAACCAGAGAAAGAAGAACAAACAAAACCCAAAGTTAGCAGAAGGAAAGAAATCATAAAAATCAGAGCAGAAATAAATGAAATAGAAACAAAGAAAACAATAGCAAAGATCAATAAAACTAAAAGCTGGTTCTTTGAGAAAATAAACAAAATTGATAAACCATTAGCCAGACTCATCAAGAAAAAGAGGGAGAGGACTCAAATCAATAAAATGAGAAATGAAAAAGGAGAAGTTACAACAGACACCGCAGAAATACAAAGCATCCTAAGAGACTACTACAAGCAACTCTATGCCAATAAAATGGACAACCTGGAAGAAATGGACAAATTCTTAGAAAGGTATAACCTTCCAAGACTGAAGCAGGAAGAAATAGAAAATATGAACAGACCAATCACAAGTAATGAAATTGAAACTGTGATTAAAAATCTTCCAACAAACAAAAGTCCAGGACCAGATGGCTTCACAGGTGAATTCTATCAAACATTTAGAAAAGTGCTAACACCCATCCTTCTCAAACTCTTCCAAAAAATTGCAGAGGAAGGAACACTCCCAAACTCATTCTATGAGGCCACCATCACCCTGATACCAAAACCAGACAAAGATACTACAAAAAAAGAAAATTACAGACCAATATCACTGATAAATATAGATGCAAAAATCCTCAACAAAATACTAGCAAACAAAATCCAACAACACATTAAAAGGATCATACACCATGATCAAGTGGGATTTATCCCAGCGATGCAAGGATTCTTCAATATACTCAAATCAATCAATGTGATATACCATATTAACAAACTGAAGGAGAAAAAACACACGATCATCTCAATAGATGCAGAAAAAGTTTTTGACAAAATTCAACACCCATTTATGATAAAAACTCTCCAGAAAGTGGGCATAGAGGGAACCTACCTCAACATAATAAAGGCCATATATGACAAACCCACAGCAAACATCATTCTCAATGGTGAAAAACTGAAAGCATTTCCTCTAAGATCAGGAACAAGACAAGGATTTCCACTCTCGCCACTATTATTCAACATAGTTTTGGAAGTCCTAGCCACGGCAATCAGAGAAGAAAAAGAAATAAAAGGAATACAAATTGGAGAAGTAGTAAAACTGTCACTGTTTGCAGATGACATGATACTATACATAGAGCATCGTAAAGATGCCACCAGAAAACTACTAGAGCTAATCAATGAATCTGGTAACATTGTAGGATACAAAATTAATGCACAGAAATCTCTTGCATTCCTATACACTAATGATGAAAAATCTGAAAGAGAAATTAAGGAAACACTCCCATTGACCATTGCAACAAAAAGAATAAAATACCTAGGAATAAACCTACCTAGGGAGACAAAAGACCTGTATGCAGAAAACTATAAGACACTGATGAAAGAAATTAAAGATGATACCAACAGATGGACAGATATACCATGTTCCCGGATTGGAAGAATCAATATTGTGAAAATGACTATACTACCCAAAGCAATCTACAGATTCAGTGCAATCCTTATCAGATTACCAATGGCATTTTTTATGGCACTAGAACAAAAAATCTTAAAATTTGTATGGAGACACAAAAGACCCCGAATAGCCAAAGCAGTCTTGAGAGAAAAAAACGGAGCTGGAGGAATCAGACTCCCTGACTTCAGACTATACTATAAAGCTAGAGTAATCAAGACAATATGGTACTGGCACAAAAACAGAAACATAGATCAATGGAACAAGATAGAAAGCCCAGAGATAAACCCACGCACCTATGGTCAACTAATCTATGACAAAGGAGGCAAGGATATACAATGGAGAAAAGACAGTCTCTTCAATAAGTGGTGCTGGGAAAATTGGACAGCTACATGTAAAAGAATGAAATTGGAATGCTCCCTAACACCATACACAAAAATAAACTCAAAATGGATTAGAGACCTAAACGTAAGACTGGACACTATAAAACTCTTAGAGGAAAACATAGGAAGAACACTCTTTGACATAAACCACAGCAAGATCTTTTTTGATCCACCTCCTAGAGTAATGGAAATAAAAACAAAAATAAACAAATGGGACCTAATGAAACTTCAAAGCTTTTGCACAGCAAAGGAAACCATAAACAAGACGAAAAGACAACCCTTAGAATGGGAGAAAATATTTGCAAACGAATCAACGGACAAAGGATTAATCTCCAAAATATATAAACAGCTCATGCAGCTCAATATTAAAAAAACAAACAACCCAATCCAAAAATGGGCAGAAGACCTAGACATTTCTCCAAAGAAGACATACAGATGGCCAAGAAGCACATGAAAAGATGCTCAACATCACTAATTATTAGAGAAATGCAAATCAAAACTACAATGAGGTATCACCTCACTCCTGTTAGAATGGGCATCATCAGAAAATCTACAAACAACAAATGCTGGAGAGGGTGTGGAGAAAAGGGAACCCTCTTGCCCTGTTGGTGGGAATGTAAACTGATACAGCCACTATGGAGAACAGTATGGAGGTTCCTTTAAAAACTAAAAATAGAATTACCATATGATCCAGCAATCCCACTACTGGGCATATACCCAGAGAAAACCATAATTCAAAAATACACATGCACCCCAATGTTTATTGCAGCACTATTTACAATAGCCAGGTCATGGAAGCAACCTAAATGCCCATCGACAGACGAATGGATAAAGAAGTTGTGGTACATATATACAATGGAATGCTACTCAGCCCTAAGAAGGAACAATACTGGGTCATTTATTGAGACGTGGATGGATCTAGAGACTGTCATACAGAGTGAAGTAAGTCAGAAAGAGAAAAACAAATATCGTATATTAACGCATGTATGTGGAACCTAGAAAAATGGTACAGATGAACCGGTTTGCAGGGCAGAAATTGAGACACAGATGTAGAGAACAAACGTATGGACACCAAGGGGGGAAAACCGCGGTGGGGTGGGGTGGTGATGTGCTGAATTGGGCGACTGGGATTGACATGTATACACTGATGTGTATAAAATGGATGACTAATAAGAACCTGCTGTATAAAAAAATTTTAAATAAAATTCAAAAATTAAATACATAAATAAAATAAATAAATTTTAAAAAAAAGAAGTTAGGGCCAAGAGCCAAAGCAGAGAGTTCCAAAGGAGCCATTTTCCTTCTTTTTTCTTTCTCGTATTTAAAAAGAATGATTGTGTCAAATACATGCTTCTTATACAACCAGTTATGGCAAACGATGTCTTTATGTATGTATGTCTAAAGACAAGTATGGAAAGATGGTCGGAAGAATTAGTGATGATAATCTCCAGCGAGTAGGATGTCAGGCGATTTTCATTTTCCCGTTACACTTTTCTGTAGTGTTTGAAATTCTTATAAGGACCTTACGTCATCTATATGTAATCAGGAAAAAACAAAAAACAAGAAAACGGTAAATCCGTTTTTGGTCTGAAAAAAATTAGCCATATCTGCAGGACTCCTGCAGGACTTCTTTTTTGCAACTTCCTATGAATCTATAATTATAACAAAATGAAAACTTTTAAAAATTGACCCACCAATATTTATATTCTGATTTTAACCAACACATCAGGCTTTTTAAGAAAACCCCTGTGAGTTCCTACTAATGGTCATCAAATACTTACCCCGTCTCATTTTTGTTAAAAAATAAAAAAGCTTCAAATATAAAGTTGTGCTCTTAGGAGGATGACATTTTAATTTTTTTTTAAAAGGTACAGGGCACAGAAGGGGCGGAGGGTAGAGCTCCCTGGGTCTATGACAGAATACCTCTCTACTCATCCTCCAAGCGATGAGCCCCACCAGCACTTCCCAGGAACCACCTGCATGCACACAAACCCTCGCTGACGGCACACGGGTCTCAAGGCACCGTCCCTCCCCCCACCCCAACGCCACCCACTCCCCCGCTCCCCTCCCCGGGGGCTCAGGGCATCCCTTTCTAAACCATAGGACCATTTTCCTGTTACCTACCCTGCTGAATGCTCCCTTCATCTCTTTTCCATAGAGACCTCACAGAAGAAAAAACACTCCTTTCCTAAAACATATACTTAACAAGCAATACTAATTTTGGAAGGGGGTAAGCAGTCCCCTTCTGGAAAGTCTCTCCAGGCTTCATAGCAAGGCGTGTATCCAGTTGTTCCAGTTATACTAACTAAAAGCAGTATATGCACTGTTACTGCGTAACAGTGCAGCATCATGCTCTGAAACATGACCAGAGGTGTTAGGCTGCTGGCAGAGACAAGGCTGGGGCAATCAGTGCTTGATGGCTTGAAGGCAAGAAAGGAAAGGGCAGCACAGCCTGGCAGCTGTTGCAGCCGTTGCCAACGGCAAGAGGACTTCATCAAGGGCGGGGGGCACAGGAGATCCAGAAAGCCACCAGAGGCTGCAGCGCACAAAACTCAGGTTTGGGGCCCTAATTGCCCCAAAGCTGTCCTGGCTAAATGCAGCAATCTGGTGGGGAGTGACAACGGCCCAGAGGCAGGCAGCGGTTGTGACCAGTGAGCAGTCTCTTCCTTCAACGTGAGTCCCTCAGTGACACACACCTTCAAGTGCTGACAGCCAATGCCGAGCTGAACAAGGATCTCTCAAATCCGATCCAATGTATGTAGATGATTCAAGCCTTGTCTGGTCTTTTGCTATTTTCTCCTCCATTGCTGGCTTAGAAAGTCCTGAATAACCTCCCTGCTTCTCTGTCCAGACTGACCCCTTGCATTCCAGTTCCCCGTCATAAATAAAGACCCTTTTTCTGTTCCCCAAACACCTCATGCCTGTCAGATCCCCTAACTGAAGTCCAGATTCAGTGCCATATTCCCAGAGGACCACTTACCAAGCTGAGCATGTCATTCAACTGTCCCAGCACTGCCTTAGGAGCCTCACTGTCACCCCCATGCCCTCTTCTGTACAGAAACCAGCTCAGAAAGCACAGGCCATGGGGAGGCGGGACTTGGGGGGTAATATCATTAACAGGGTGCCAAAACCCTGGCTGGGTGAGGAACCTTCCCCCTCCAACCTCCCAGCTGCTCTGTTTCCTGCTAAGAAGACCACCCCCTCCCTATGCTGCTTCTTTGTAAGAGCTTAAAGGTGAACCCCTGACCAGTGGGAGCCATTTGGAGAAGTGGCAGCAAACTGGAGGAACCACGGTGGTGTGGGGATGCCTGGGTCTCACCTCCTTACTTTTCTTAAACTCCTTCAGAGGTACACAACCTGTGTCCTAAACTTTAGCCTTTGCCCCGTGCAAACTCCTGGGCAGGGAAGCTGACACCCCTGGTAAAAGGAGACCTCAAACCAAAATAACTAGACACCTGAGGGGTACAGTTACTGTAAGAGAAGGGCAATAGATAATATATACAACATGAGGCAGAATGATTGGGACAGACCGAAAAATTTAATTAGCATAAGAAATATCCTCCAAGGGATAAAGAAAGAGATTGTAATACAAACCAAGGGAAAATATTAAGAAGAAAAACGTAGAAGTTAAACACAATGGATGAGATAAATAATAGGATGGATACAAGAAGAGAACAGAGGGATGCAATGGAAGCTCAGAGAGACGAATTCTCCAAGAAGGAAGAAGAAAAGAATAAAGAGATAGGTTCAGAAACACAGAAAATAATACCAGAGATTCCAGGATCCAGATAATCAGGAATAGAAAAGAAGAAGGGGAAACAAACAAACAAAAAAGAAAAGGAGGGCTTCCCTGGTGGCGCAGTGGTTAAGAATCCACCTGCCAATGCAGGGGACACGGGTTCAAGCCCTGGTCCGGGAAGATCCCACATGCCGAGGAGCAACTAAGCCCGTGCGCCACAACTACTGAGCCTGCGCTCTAGAGCCCGCGAGCCACAACTACTGAGCTCGCGTGCCACAACTACTGAAGCCCGCATGCCTAGAGCCTGTGCTCCGCAACAAGAGAAGCCACCGCAATGAGAAGCCCACGTGCCACGACGAAGAGTAGCCCCTGCTCACTGCAACTAGAGAAAGCGCGTGAGCAGCGATGAAGACCCAATGCAGCCAAAAATAAATAAATAAGAAATAAATTTTTTTTTTAAAAAAGGAAACATGTGAAGAACATCGATAATTTCTTAGAATTAAAAAGAGATTAAAGACTTCAGGTGAAAAGAGTTTATAAAGGACCAAACAAGATACATGAAGACCCACACCAAGCCAGTTATGATGACATTTAAGAATGTTGAGATTAAAAAAAAAAAAAGAATGTTGAGATTCAATGTGAATTCTAAAAGCTTCCAGAGAGAAAGAAAAAGAGCCAGATTGGGGCTTCCCTGGTGGCGCAGTGGTTGAGAGTCTGCCTGCCAATGCAGGGGACGCGGGTTCGGGCCCTGGTCTGGGAAGATCCCACATGCCGCGGAGCAACTGGGCCCGTGAGCCACAATTACTGAGCCTGCGCGTCTGGAGCCTGTGCTCCGCAACAAGAGAGGCCGCGATAGTGAGAGGCCCGCGCACCGCGATGAAGAGTGGCCCCCGCTTGCCACAGCTAGAGAAAGCCCTCGCACAGAAACGAAGACCCAACACAGCCATAAATAAATAAATAAATAAATAAAAATTTAAAAAAATATATTAAAAAAAAAAAAAAGAGCCAGATTAACATCAGACTTTTCAATAGCAACAGCAAACCAAAAAGACAATGGAGTAATATTTTCAAAGCACTGAAGGAAACGAACTTTGGACATAGAAGTATCAAATGTGTGGCATAATAAAGATGTTCTTGGGCAAGCAAAGCCACTGAAAGTTTGCCCCATAAAGGCTCATTCAAAATATTCATCAAGGATGTACTCATATAAAAAGATAAATAAATCCTGTAGGATAAGATATATGGGAAATAAAGTTAGTCAAATAACTTAGTAAGTTTTCTGGCCTAAGAAAGGACCATAAAAAGAGAAAGGATTTC
The DNA here is from genome assembly GCF_009873245.2 of Balaenoptera musculus. Taxonomy (NCBI): domain Eukaryota; kingdom Metazoa; phylum Chordata; class Mammalia; order Artiodactyla; family Balaenopteridae; genus Balaenoptera; species Balaenoptera musculus. The sequence continues at coordinate 59,764,150 of NC_045796.1, read as the reverse complement.
CAAAATTCCAGAATTAAAATATTAAATAACAGCAACACACCTGGGATAAGCCCTGGGAAGAAAGAGACCCAAGGTTCACGCAAACCTACTAACAGACTTGTAGTATTAGAGGGAAAGCACAGATTTTGACCCATATAAGAAGTGAGTGGGGATAAATAAACACAAATTTGGATCTTAAGAGCAACCGCCATTTAACAACAAAAATAGAATTTGTTTTTAAATGACAAGAAAAATATTTTTACCTATTAGAAAGCAGGAAATGAGAAAAAATAAAAACAAAGTATAGTAAGGAGAAAAATATTAAATAACATGTTAGAAATATGTCCTAATAAAATAATCATTGCAAGTGAAATGGATTAAACTCACCAATTAAGGACTCTCCGATTGGCTATAACTAATACATTGCCTACAAGAGACAAACACCAAAAAAAAGTAATAATAATAGAGAAAGAGGATGAAGAAAGATATCCCAAACAAATATGAACCAAAAGAAAGCTGGAGAATCGATCTGAATATCTGATAATACAGAATTCAAGGTTAAAAAAATCATAAGGGACAAAGATGGGTACTATATACCAGAAAAAGAAATAAAACAGTAAAAGATGTGATCTTTCATATTATATGGACCTAACAATATAACCTCGAATAGATACATACTCTTACCTAAAGCAAGAACTGACAGAATGACAGGAAAAGAGAGAAATCAACAAATACACTTGAATATTTTAACCCAATCCTTCCAGAAACTGCTAGAAGAGGCAGGCAAAAAATAAAGAGAGGCGCTTCCCTGGTGGCGCAGCGGTTAAGAATCCGCCTGCCAATGCAGGGGACACGGGTTCAAGCCCTGGTTCAGGAAGATGCCATGCTGTGGAGCAACTAAGCCTGTGCGCCACAACAACTGAGCCTGCGCTCTAGAGCCCGCAAGCCGCAACTACTGAGCCTGCGCGCCTAGAGCCCGTGCTCCACAGCAAGAGAAGCCAACCGCAATGAGAAGCCCGCGCACCACAACAAAGAGTAGCCCCCGCTCGCTGCAACTAGAGAAAGCCCGCGTGCAGCAACAAAGACCCAACGCAGCCAAAAATAAATAAATAAAATAAAATAATTTTTTTAACTTAAAAAACTAAATTTAAAAAAACAAAGATATAACAGGTCTAAACAATACACTAAACATGCTCAAACAAGTAGATAAAGCGAGAGCTCTACTCCCAGGGAATATGTCTCTATTTTCAACGTTTATAAACAAGTAGCCATACACAAGGCTAAAATGTCAGTAAATTCCAAGGAATTAATATCACAAAGACTACCTGCTTTGACCATAAAATTAAAAAACAATAACAAAAATCAAAGCTTTTTTTAGTGCCTATGACTAGAACTTAGGTGAAAAAGAAAAACATAAGGGAATTTTTTAAAAAAATATAATTGAATGACAATGAAAACGCAACCTGTCAAATTTGTGAGACAAAGCTCAAGCACTACTCAGAGAAAAATTTATATTTTAAACGCATTCATTCCTCTGTTCCCTCTCTAAGGCTGAAATGAGCAAGTGCTTCCCTGAAAGTCACCCAAACAGAACAACGAAGCAGTAGGAAAAACTCTCACAAAATCTACAAACATCTCTTTGGTGGCCTGCTGGACGTTTGTCCCCAGGATTCATAAGAGATAAATATAATGCTTCCAACAAATAGAAACCTAAAGGAAAGAACCACGTCAGGCTCACCTTTATTTATAGGTCCCCAATAGGCCAAACTATTAACCAAAGAATACTCTATGTCAGGAAAAAATAACATGGCCCTGAACGCTACGGAAGTCCAGGCCCTTGTGATCACTCGTTAAATTGGATGTAAAAATCAACAGACTGGAATCAAGTCTCCTAAGTATCTACTAAGGACTGGGCACCGCTGCTTTCATACCCACCCCTCTGGCACCAAGACCGAGCCCTTCCCACCCCGTGAGATTAAGTACTTCCCCCCTAGCCAATGTTGCTGCCACGAGGATAAAACATATTTGCACAAAAGTACCTGATAGGGTAAGTCAGCCATCCTTAAATAAGTTTCCATTTTCAAACAGAAAGGAGATAAACTGGGGACACCATTGTTAGGTCTTGCAAACTGATGCAAAATAATAGCATCTTTGGAGTCAATCTCTTGCTGTTTCCTGTCAAAACCAAAACAGAAAAAAAAGAACAATCCACGTGTTACACATGCAGTTCCCTTAGTTCCTTAGAGGCCCCTGCTGGGCTGTAGCTCCTCAATGAACAAGCAGGTCTGTTTGTCACAGGGGCTTACCTCACCAACAAGCACTTAGAGGGGGAAAGCTTGGTCAAAACATGAGAGAACCTCACAAACTCTGCTATTACCATAACTGCAAGGGCTCAGGAGAGTAACTACATGTCAACCTCTTTCTGGTACCTGTGGCCTATGGGCAGGATGTGTACTTTCTGGTATAGGTCCACCTCTTCTCCAGCTGGCTATGTCTACCTGCCAGGGACAAGTTGGAAGGATAAAAAAAGATATTCTGTGCTTACTGTACATCAGGCATTGTTCTGAGGGTTTCACGGGTATTATCTCATTTAATCTTCACAATAACCTTTTGAGGTAGGTACTACCGTTATCCATGTTTTGTAGATGAGGAAACCGAGGCACAGAGAATAAACTTGCCCAAAGTCCCATTACTAGTAAATGGCAGAACTTGGACTAAACCATGTAGTCAGAGCCTATGTTCTTGACCACGAGACTGTACCATGAAACAGTCTATTCATCCACAGGACCTTGGAAAAACAGTGCAGATTTGCTCTGCCACGACTCAAGTCTGCAGGGAATCTGAGACTCTGAATATTCTGGTCCCTCTTCCAAACTATCCATGCCCTCACCTGACCTTTCACCTGTGGTGCCAAGGAACCTGGCTTCTGGTGCTCTCTCCTCCTCTCTACCTTCACAGGTTCCCCACTTTCACCACACAGCATATATCCCAGTACCCCTGCCTTTTCCCTTTCTTCTGTCTCAGCCACACATCTATCTTTTCCTTTGGCTACTTTTCTGGGTGGTGAGGACTTCCCTGGTAGAGTTTTTCAGTAGCCACCATGTAGGAGATCAAATGCTGGATTCCACTTCTGGATACCTGGGGTCAAGTGCAAGCCCTACTTCCTATTGGCCACATCACCCAAGACCTCTCCTCCTCTCTCATTTGGAAAGTGAGGACAGTACCAATTCTGCCTCAATTATCTCGAGAACTAAATAAGATAATATCTGTAAACATTTGGTGAGCTATCAAGCATTAAGTGGTGGACTTTATTCTCATTCAAAGAGACATGGTCTTATCCCCTTAAACTACAAAATCTCATTCCAAACAGTGGCACTCATACACCACATTGGGGAACCTTTTGCAACTTCCATCTTTCACTCTTCCCAACCATTTCCCAGTCAGATAAACCTCCCTCTTCCCCCTTGGCCTTCCCTAAGCCTCTGGTTCCCTCACACTGTTCCTCATGTAATCCTCGTGTACTTCCTTGTACCCAAGCAAGCAAGGGCAAGCTCTTCATATCATCATCACAACGATGCCCACTTCCTGCAGAAATTTGCTGCCTTCTGACAATACTTGCTATGAAACAAAGGTTTTCACTTAGATGAAATGTTTGGGAGGTCAGATACTAAAATTAAGAAGCCACTTAGACTATGTTTCTAAAAAGTGCAAACTGTAGACTTGACAATTAACTGACTTTGTCCAGTCAAGTAATTCAACTCAGAGTGGTAATTTCATGTAAATTAGCCAGGCAAAAAATTTAAGAACTGAAAGAGAGGAGATAAATGTAAAATCCCCCGCTCCACTGGCCAGAACAATCTAATTCTGATGGTTAACTTGGGCCATGTCATAATAAGAATGGATGTGACCAGCATATGCCAATGACTTTGTGTACATCATACATATTAAATTATTTCATTCTGATAGTACCACTACAGAGTGGATATTGCTATAGTTTAAATTTAGAATATTATATCATACTTATATTTTACAGTAGACAAGGAAACTGAAGCTCAGAGAGGTTAAATACTTGCCCAAGGAATACCAATTTAAGATCAAGTCGTTAATAACGCTAGTTCCCAAGCTCTTAAGCACTTCGACTACGCCAAAAATGGGCAATACCTCAGTTAATTTTATTAAAGTAGCTGGTTTGACTCAGACCACGCAAGCCTGGAACTTTCTGATGAAAGTCTGTAATAATTAATGATGGCCAACTTTTATTGAATGCTCACTATAACGTCGAACTCTGGCTAAGCATTTCACATGTGTTAATTCATGTAATCACCTCTGTGAGGAAGGCTACTATTATTATTTCCATTTCACAGATGAGAAAACTGAGTAACCAAGCTTACTCTCAGGTCCAAGGTTACATGGTTGGTTAAAGGCAGAGTGAATTTGAACCCAATCTGGCTCCAGAGCCCTCCCTCCAGGTCAGGAAGCTCTCTCTGTAATTGAGGACCAGAGGAGCAGGTAATCTGGACAGCTATATTTTATAAAGTGCCCTCATAGTGAGGACTGTCTAAGAGAACACCTGTCAAGCAGCAAGACTAGCCCCTACTCCCATGATGAAGGATATCACAGATGACCATGCCTCTGTGTACGGCTGATGGGCTGTTAGTTTATAGAGATCACATGACCCATGGGCTGCTCTGATTCCCTAAGTTTTCTAGGGCAGGCTGAGCCCACGTGCCTAAAGTACAAACAAGCTATGGGTAACAAGCCATTCCTGGGTCATTCAATTTACAAACAACACATTGCCAAATGCTGGACTGAATTTAAGAGAGCTGCAAGGCTCTCTCCACTAGGGGAGGATAAAGTAAAGGGCTGGGACTCTATTTCTTTAAAAATACTGTGATGGGAAAAATATGAGTAAAATCCAAAATACCTACTTTGGTTATTATACTCATTAATTAAACTTCCTAAATAATTCTTACCTGTCAACTTTACTTTCCACTCTGGAGATGTACCCATAGATTAAGTCTACGCAGCAGGAAATCCAAGTACCGTGGTGAAGAATATGATTGCCAGTGAACTCAGACAGCGTAGCCATTTCAAGATGGATTTTCCATCCCACATATTTCAGATTGTTTTGTGTTTTGCCTAAACTACACAGACAACTGAAACTTAGACTTCCCGTCAAGTGAAGGTCTCTATCGCGTAACCTCCAAATCCCAGTGCCGCATTTTCCTTGGTCTTCTTCCCCTATTCCCTCTGTGCCCCTAGCGGTTGTCAAAAACTCAGGTCTGTGCCACAGACTTGTCTTCCCTGAGCAATGCCCCAGTTCTCTTCCTCTCCGCCATCAAAACTTATTCCAGAATTGGTACTTGTTAGGAGAAAGTAGTAGAAGTGCGGGCTCCGCAGACACACATTCTCAGATTTGAATCTGGATCCTACTACTCTTATTACGGGATCTTGGGTGAATTGCTTAACCTCTATCAGCCTAAATTTCCTCATCTAAGAAATGGAGATCAAGCATTCAACAGCAGTTGGCAGTTGCGAAGGTTAAATGCAATCACATAGGTAAAGCACTTCTAAGCAGAGCCCCCTATTAAGGGCTCAAAAACAGGCAGCCATTTGTTTATTATCTGCATTACAACACGGTTTCCCAACTCAATGTAAACATCTGTCAAGAAACAAAAGTGAATAAACCAAGGATTAAAAACACTTTTTCAAATAAGTGTCCAAGTGGGCAGCGGGCTCTTCTGGGCGCAGAGACCACATCTACCAGGGCGTGGCCTGCTCCCAAGGTCAACTCTGAGCTCCCCCACCCGCCTCCCCATTTCTGCAAGGTCATTTAAGCAAGTTTGAGACTCAGTCCTGTGAAGCTGTGCCTCACTCCCTCCTCAAAGTGGAAGACCGGTGAGAAGCCACATGGTTCGGAATCCTCCAAAGGCTTTGGACTGGAATATGAATTTCAGAACAACTGGGTTACCATTTCAAGCACTGCACAAATGTTTTCGTTTTCCATATGGCTTGAAACCTAGCTTGAAGTAGAGTTCTAAAACTGGAAAATATACAAAATAATCTAAAGAAATAATTCACTTAATTTTTTTAATTTGGTTCAACTAGATTCAAGACACTGTGCTAAGTGAGAGAATTCAATGATAAGCTTAAAATAAAACTTCCCAATTATGAAAGACAATACATTTCCCCAGACCTAAATGATTTCCAGTCTCTGAGACTAAAAATATTCAAAATACCTGTTAGGCTGCTACAGTGTCCTCTTGGAATCCCTGCAGGCCTGTTAAAGGTCACCTATCACTGTCTTTGTTTATAAACCTATTGTGTAGGATTCCCCCACGGGAAGAAGACAGGAAGACACATTTTCTCACTCTTTAGAAAATATTGGCCAAGAGGGACATTCTGAGCTATTGAAAACTGCTCTTTCCTGGTCCTCCCCCCAGTGACAGAGGGCTCAAACGCATGGAAATTTTAACCGTAAATTGACGTATCAATTAGCCAAACCACTGGTCCCGGCAGCCTATGGCATTATTCTACTCAAACAAAGATCTCATGTCCGGCTGGATGTACCAACAGCAGGGGCCTCCATTTTCTGGTATTCCCAAGTCAATCCTGTAAACATTCTGCGGCAGGCGGCAGAGGCAACTGTTTAGGGCCTGGGGCAACTCCCATGCAGGCCCATGTGCTAGTTCAGTCCTCGGATCTCCTCTTGTTAGCACAACAATGGCATTTAAACCTAAAGCTTGTGCTTAGCTTTAGATACCAGATTAGCACATAACCGGGTTAAGGCTGCATCAAAATTGCACACTCCGCTGTGCATCCCTAACAGGGACCCAGAGGTCTCTGGAGCTTTTGCAATTTCAGCCTTTTGATGATGTTGACACTTGGGGATGGACAGTGGAGAACTAACCTTTAAGTAAAAGATGAGGTTAGTGGTTAATATCCCAGCATTATCATCTATAAACAAATAGGGCATTGCATAAAAATGTAACTTAGTATTTCTGCAGGACCTAATTCTATTGTTGCAAACACACTGCAGTTAAGATCTTCATAACAGACTATTATGCTCCATAACAGCCCAGAGAATTTTTGCTTTTAGCACCGAATGATAGGGAGACAAGTGTTTTTCCCTCCCAGTACCAGTTTAATTCTCCTGTCAACTCCAAACTGCCCCTCACGGCCAGGTGACCACGGACTGCCTCTGGCGAAAGGGAAGGACAGGACTCGGGCGTTTGGGCGTTGTGACCGAGGGGCTGGCACGGGTCCCCCCTCGCGCCAACCCTGCCCTGGCCAGGTGTCCCTCTCTGCGCCCCTGCGCGGGGCCCTCTCTCCGGCTCACCTAATGACCAGGAGTTCGTGGAGCAGATACGCAGCTGCGGCCAGCAAAGCTCCCCCGGTCAAGTAAAGGGTTTTCTTCCACCAGGGATCGGAGCCCAGCCCTGCCATGATCCCACCGTAATCCTGCAAAGGGAAAGCGATGATGTCCCCACAAAAGGAGAAGGGCTCCTCGGACCCGGCCCACCAGCCGAAGAAGGAGACGCTCTGGTTCCAGCTCAGATCCACCACGCACGGCCTGGACGAGGCAAAGCCAACCCCCCAGTGCATGCTGCGCGGCTGGCTGCGGGCGCCCCTCCCAGGGCCCGCGCCGCCCGCATGGGAAGGGGCCGGCGCGGCCGGGCGCGGGCTCAGCGGCGCGCTGGCGGTGCGGGCGGCGCGGGCGGCGGCGACCGAGGCGGCGGCGGAGGAAGACGGAGGGCGCGGGCCGCGGGCGGCGGGCCTGGCCGGCGGGGCCCCGGGGCCCGGGGCGGCAGCGGCGGCGGCCGCCGGCTCCCCCCGCAGCGGCCTCTCCGCGCCGCTCTTTGTGTCGGCGCCGGGAGAAGGCCGCGTGATGTCATTGCTCCCTGGGGCAGGGAAACAGAGGCGGGATAAAGTCACCTACCCCGCGCCCTGCCCCCGCCCCGCATCTCCGCGGTCCGGCGGCCTCCGCCCCGGCCGGAGCTGCAGGGCTGGGCGAGCCGGGCGGGCTCCGCGCCTCCAGGCGGCACGGCCGGGAACGGCTCGGCGCGCGAGGGCAGGGCTGCGGACGTGGCTGGAAATGCGGCTCCCCCCGGAGGAAGCTGCAGTCGGGCCCGGATCTCCGTCCCCCACCGCCCCCCCCAGCCCGTCCTCCGCCTCCGCTCCAGCCCCTCCCGCAGGCGCGAGAGCAGGGCGCGCGCAGGACTCACCTGCGGCCGCGCGGAGCTCGGGCAGAGACACCGCCCCGCGCGAGCCGGTAACCGGGGCCCGGACAAGGTTGCGAATTACGTTGCTCCGGCCGCCAGGAAAGCGCTGTGTCTTTGCATAACTCATAAAAACACTTATCACATTACACAGTTACCTAAGTCTCGGCAGTGTGCCCACGGAGAGATGTCTGCTTTGATAAATAACAACAAAAATGTACTCTAGAGCGATTTCCCCTCCGACAGACGCAGCCCAAGTCCTAGTCTTTCCCCTTGGAAATCATTATCAGGGAACTCAGGGAATGTGGGGTGTTGTTGTTGTTTTTCCTTTCCTTTTCGGTGCAGAAAATCTGTCAAACGTGGATGTGTGTGTGTGTATGTGATCAATTTTCTTCTCTTTAACTTCATTTTTAAAAGTTCCTACGTACAAAGAACAGGGCTGTGCTTCATGCAAGTGTATGATGTACACACACATTTTAGCAAGAGCATGGATAGTTTAAAATCGTTTGAAGGAATTGAAAAAACATTGAAGTGGCGGGGGGGGGGGGGCGGTTATCACTCTTACGGTGAAAGGATGGATATAAGAAGCCTCCACGCTTTCGCGTAGAGAGCGGACATTGGAGTGAAGGGGGACACGCCCTTCTACTTCCCCTGCCGCCCCAGCCCCTTAGAACAGGCAGTGAGGGCGGTCCTACAGCTAATAATGTGGGGCGTGGTGCCAGCCCCCACCAGATAAGGGCAGGGGCCAGCCAGGCTGGCGCCCAAGCACCAGCACGTGAGGGGTCTCAAACACCCCTGCAGACGTTTATGGGACCTCTCAGCAAGAAGCAGAGTGTGCGGTTGGAAGTGAACCTTCCACGAGCAGGTTGCAAGGAGTGGAACCCAAGGGCCTGCTGGAGAGACAGAGGTGGTCACCAGACTGTCTTCCGGGGAGAGGGAGCAGGAGGCCGCATAGGAAGCAGAGTGGACAGGTTTGGGATCCGAACTAAAGGCCCTGTGCAGAGAGGGGATAAGGAGCAAGGGCACCAGGGATTCTCCATTGTTCTTCCCCCATGGCATCAGCCTATGCTCTCTTTAAATGTTGAGCCAGTATTCAAAGAATATCCGTTTGTACCTAATTACTGGCCTGAGTGTCTAGGTCCAGCCATGAGGACCTAGTGAGATGGTATGAAGACCTGGGGAGCCAGAGTGAGCATCTTTACTCCACCCCTCCCACCACCACCACCAATTCTGAGAGCCTTGGCGTCGCAACCATGACATTAGCTCCAAGCTAGAGGCATCTTGTTATTATTTTTTTTTCAAGAACCTTGTTTTACTAACTATTGAGGTATTACAAGAGAAAAAAAAAAAAAAAAAGGAAGGGGCTAATATTTATTGAACACCTGTCTGTCTAGTGATGATACATTTTTCAGTAACTCGCCAAAACAACCTGTGTTAAATAAGTATTGGCATCCCTATTTCACAAATGAGAAGACTGAGGCTCAGAGAGGTAAGTTAACAAGCTCAAGTCCCAGAGCTAGGTAAGGGTAGAGCCAGGATTCAAACCCCATGAGTCCCACACCAGCAGCCCTTTGGGCTTCCCACCACCGACAATGGCTCTCATCCCAGGTACCACTGCTGGAGTGCTGTTCATGGCATTTCTTCTTTAGGCCATCAGTCTGTGGCTCAGTCTTCTGAACCACGTCTAAATCCAATGACTACAAAGCCTCAAACGCCTGCCTGTTATGCTATCACCTTTTGAGAAAGGTAGATTTAGACCGGTCTAAATTCCTTACGCAGATATGGCTATGCCTGTGTCATGTCACTCTGCAGCCTGGCCATAATGATATGACAAGGGACAAATAAATCAGTGCTTCCCAAACATTGTATACGTATCATCTGGGAATCTGCCACAATGATCAAAAGGGACAATTAGATCAGTGTTTCTCAAACATTACTGTGTATGCGAATCACTGGGGATCTTGTTCACATGCAAATTCTGACTCAGGAGTTCTGGGGTGAGGTCTGAGATTCTGCATTTCTAACAAGCTTCCAGGTGAAGCCAGACCACACTTTGATTATCAGTGGTCTAGAACACTAGCTTATGAGGGGCATCAAAAACTCTGCCCCAGAGTGGCATGTACATATATACACTACCCAGTGTAAAATAGCTAGTTAGTGGGAAGCAGCCGCATAGCACAGGGAGTTCAGCTCGGTGCTCTGTGTCCACACAGAGGGGTGGGATAGGGAGGGTGGGAGGGAGATGCAGGAGGGAGGAGATAAATGTGTACATATAGCTGATTCACTTTGTTATAAAGCAAAAACTAACACACTATTGTAAAGCAATTATACTCCAATAAAAATGTTTAAAAGAGAAAAAAAAAAAATGAAGCACACAAAAAAAAGAAAATAAAAACAAAAACTCTGCCCCAAAGAGACAGAACCCCATGTGGGATGGTTCCTAACCAACCCAATTAAGTCACCATTCTTGCTGAGTCTGGACACTAGACACACAGATAAAAGGGTTGGGGCAGCAGTAGAATCAGAAATGGAAAGAAAATGAATCAAGACTCAAGAAAAGCAATTAGAACAGAGAATAATGCATATGCCTTATGAGAAGTTGATCTGATGCTCAAGTGATAGGAGCTGAGGGCGGAAGCCCCGGGGCCGGAGAGGTGGGGGTAGGGCGTTAGACGGAGAAGAGGGAGAAGACAGAGTATCCTGGGGGAGTAGTGATATCATGGCACCTTTTTTCACGAACCAACACAAAGAGCATAAACAAGTGAATAAAATATTTTATAAGTTTCTTTTATCCTGGAAAACATTTTCACAAGAATGTTATACTTCATGCTTCAAAATATAGCTTAAGAGATTTAAGATCCTCCTCTTGTAGTAATAAGTGGATGTGGGGTTCACTGGTGGCACAGTGGATAAGACTCTGCGCTCCCCATGCAGAGGGCCCGGGTTTGATCCCTGGTCCGGGAACTAGATCCCACATGCATGCCACAACTAAGGAGCCCACGTGCTGCAACTAAGGAGCCGGTGAGCTGCAACTAAGGAGCCCTGGAGCCACAACTAAGGAGCCTGCCTGCCGCAACTAAGGAGCCCGCCTCCCATAACTGAGACCCAGAGCAACCAAATAAACAAATAAATACTATAAAAAAATAAAAAAGGTGGATGTGATGTTAGCATTATTGCTGGTTTTATATAATGAAATTTAATGTTACTTTATTAAAATATCTCTGTATCATTCAAAAAATAAACAGTTTACTTGATAATGTTACCCTGAATTTTACTGTAAAGCTTCTGCTTTCTTGGCTTGACTTGTGCAGAAGAGATCTAATACTCCCCTACCCAGATATCCAACATTATAGCTGGAAGCTTGTTGTCACCATAAGGTGACTTTGCCTATCTACTTTCTGATCCACTGGACTTGGGCATTTTATTAATCAGTATGCAACACTCAGAAAACATTTCCTCAAGATTGACTTGATGCTGAGAAAAGATATTCAAATAATAACCAGGCTCAGATAAGTGAGGGGCAATTAAGAAGGTGGGTCATGAAAGGGTTTGGAAGATTTTCAGCTTGGGCAGTGCATTAGTGTGCTAGGGCTGCTGTAACAAAGTACCACAGACTGGGTGGCTTAAATAACAGAATTTTATTTCCTCACAGTTCTGGAGGCTAGATGTCTGAGATCAAGCTGTTGTCAGGGTTGATTTCTTCTAAAGCCTCTCTCCTTAGCTTGTTAATGGCCATCTTCTCCCTGTGTCTTTATGTGGTCTTTGCTCTGTATATTTGTGTCCTAATCTCCTCTTTATCTAAGGGCATCAGTCATATTGGATTACAACCACCCTAATGACCTCATTTTACCTTAATTATCCCTTTGAAGGCACTACCTCCAAACACAGTCACATTTTTAGGTACTGGACCATTAGGACTTCAACATATGGATTTTAGGGAGACACAGTTCAGCCCCTAACAGCCTATTGAATGCCTAAATGGAGATGCCCAATGGCAACAGAATGTGTGGGTTTAGAAAAGAGCTTTGGGCCTGGGAATGAGATAGGTGGGGGTCATTAAAGGGTAGACATGAGAATGTGAGGGTGAATGCTAAGTGAGAAGAGACAGGGGCCAAGGACAGAGCCCTGAGAACACCACAGTTAGAGGATGGCCAGAGGAAGAGAGGACCATCCAGGAAACTGAGAAGGAAAGAGAGGCCAGGAGGGAAGCCGGACAGGTGTAGGGCCACAGAAGCCAAGGGAAGAGGGTGTCTCAAGAAAGTGTGAGATGGGATCAATCGCATCATATGCTCCTAACAAGTCAAGTAAAATAAATTTAGCCCAGCAGCGTAGACATTACTGACCTTGGCAGGTGAGCACTTTCAAGTGTCAGGGGGTCAGAAGCCAGGCTTGAAAAATGAAGGTGGGATAGTAAGTGCAGAAAACACCCACAATGAATTCGGCTGTGAAAGGAGGAAGCAAAGGTTGATCGTCAGAGAGGGGAATAAATATTTCTCCATTCTTTTTAAAAAGAGATCACATGCATTATTTTTAATATTAATACATAAACACAGTACAAAATTCAAAAGCTACAGAGAAGAATGCAATGAAAAGTCAATTTCTACCCAGATATCCCCCCACACACACCAATGTCACCTCCGGATGCACCCTGCTCCTTGCCCCAGATGCTGACCTTCGTGAAGGACAGCAGTGGCTGTGGGTACCCAAGCTGCCATCGTGGAGCTTGCCTGTGATGGAGATCGGAGGACCGGAGGGGAGTAAGGAAGGGATGACAAACCCTTAGTATCTTTTCCTGCAGAGTTGCCCCATGCTGTGTCTCTCTTCACGTGGCTCCCTCTGTGGTTTTCAGGAACTAAGTCCACACATTTCTCCTTCAGCCGGAGGGCTGGTAATGGCTTCCTGCTGTTGCTAGGCCTGGGGTTCTGCATTTTTGTAAATAGCCCTTTTATTAAATGGTCCTCAAAATATCCAGTTTGCATGTGCCTTCAGTTTCCTGCTGGGACGCTAAAGGATACAGTCTCCTCCTAACTGTTCCCCAGACCCCTCCCCAGAGACAAATACAACCATCAGCTTCTGTATTTATTCCCAGAGATAGTCTATGCATTATTAAAGCATTTTCTATTTATTTTTACACAAATTGTATCATTTAACTGCCTGTCCTGCACCTTACTTTCTTTTTTATCTTAAACATAGAACTTCCAAGCTTCTTGATTCTTTTCTTTCTTTCTTTCTCTTTTCTTCCTTTCTTCCTTCCTTTCTTTCTTTCTTCATAGAACACCACAGATACATATATATATATAGAACTGGAATTTCTGGGTCAAAAGAGTCATGCATTGTAATTGTGATAGATGTTGCCATATTGCTCTCCATAAAGAGCAATACACTCTCCGTAGTTCTGAAAGTGTCTCTTTTCTCATACGTAGCCTACACACATATTCTTAAGTATTTTGATCCTTCCTAATTGTCAATGAGAAAGCAGTATCTCATTGTAGTTTTAAATTTGTGTTTCTTATTACATGTGAGGTTGAGTACATTTTTTTGAAAGATGCATTTGTATTGACTTTTCTATGAGCTGTTCATTTTTTTCACTGGGTTATTAGTATTTTTCATTGATTTATATGAGGTCCTAATTGAGAAAGAGAATTCTTTTTCTGTAAATTAGTTTGCAAATATTTTCCCCAGCTTGCTATTTTTCAATTTTTTCTTCTATGGCTTCTTAGTTTTCTATCATAGTTTCAAGGAGGCCTTCTCCTCTCAGTGGGATGTTCCAATCTATGGCTTCAGATGTTCTTAGGTAACCTCAAGTGTTGACCATAAAGGTATTGTAGAAGCCTCTAGAGACAAGGTTCTCTTGCTGATGACGTAGTGCACAAACCATCCACATAGACGTTGGAGTTACTCAGGAAGCTGAGAGGACTTAGGTAAGAACAAAGACACTGTGATTGAGGGGTGTGGCCAGAAGTGGAGTTTGGCAATAAACGGGGAGTAGAGGTTAGGAGAGCTAGACATGAGGCTTGGAGACATGAGAGCTTTTATTCAAGAGTAATGGCAGTAATGGCAGTGGTCCAGTGTTTAAGACTCCTCGCTCCCAATGCAGGGGGCCCATGTTCGATCCCTGGTCAAGGAACTATACCCCCACATGCACAACTGAGAGTTTGCATGCTGCAACTAAAGATCCCACATGCCGCAGCTAAGACCTGGCACAGCCAAATAAATGAATAAATATTAAAAAAAAAAAAAAAGAGTAATGGCAGTGGGACTTCCCTGGTGGTTAAGGGAACCCTTCCAGTGGTTAAGACTTAACCACTTCCAGTGGTTAAGACTCCGCACTCCCAATGCAGGGTGTGCAGGTTTAATCCCTGGTCAGGGAACCAGGTGCCACATGCCACATGGCGGGGCCTAAAATAAATAAATAAATTTGAAACAGTATATTTATAAAACCTCATATGTAGTATGAGTCCACCTCTGTAAAAGAATTTTTAAAAAGCAGAAAAAAAAAAAAGAATAATGGCAGTGAGCGAAAAGGACTCAAATCCCATCTCACAACTCTGAGGTTCATAGACAATATGAAACTTCCTCTCAGAATGGCTGCAGGTGAAACCATATCCTCAGAGGAAAGCCAGGTTTCAGTTAAGGTAGAAAGTAAAGGAAACTTCAATGCAGACTTGAGAAGTAGGGTAGTTGATAAATCATGAACTGGTGCTTATAGAGGTCACAGCAAAAAAAGTGTAGAAGGGAGAAGTGGGAGGTTGAGTCAGGAAAGACAAATTCAAGAAACAGTCTTAGGGAGAGATTATAGAAAAGGATCAGTGTGGGTGTCTGAATCTTGGGCAACGACTAGGGATTGCAGGGATCCTTATCAGGCTACAAGAGTGTCAAAAACATTTGGCCCCAGCAGGTCTGTGGAGTACCAGTCACCTGGGCCTGAACTGATTGATCTCAGAGGAAGATGTCATCTCAAGAGCACAGAGAGATTTGCCTCTGGAAGAATTAAGGTTCAGCATCCATTGATTGGTTCTCAGGGAAAAACGAGAGCAAAACTGCCAGGTCTGTGGGTGCTCAGGTAAACAAGCAGAGGCCTGAGAGCGCAAAGCCCTCGTTACTATGTGGTGAGTCTGGGTGCTACCTGGTGGTGTGTGTGAGGATGGGGGCAGATGGGGATGAGGAGGAGAGCTGCTGGGATATCCCACTGCATAAGGCAGTTCCCTTAGGCTCTTTGATAACATTGGGTTGCATATTTCTCATTCATCCATCCACCTAGCCAGCTACCTAGGTGGCTAATCCAACTGTTTATCTCTATTTAAAATCAATCTTTTGGGAATTCCCTGGCGGTCCAGTGGTTAGGACTCTGTGCTTTCACTGCCAAGGGCGTGACCAAAAAATAAATAAATACATAAATAATAAAATCAATCCTTTTTTTTTAATGAGTTGAAATTCTTTAAACGTTGCATAAATCTGATTGTTAATTAATCTAGACTGGCCTTCTACCATCCCATCCTGACAAAACTAAGTCTAAAAACAGAATCCCAGAATGTCTCTTCAATTTAATATCAAAAGAATGAGCAAAAAGAGGCAATTTAAATCATGATCCAGTTTTCACCTTTCACAGCTATTGACAGCCTTCATGTTCACTTTTACAAAGTATAAGCAGAAGACAGAGTGACCACATTTTTCTTTTCCTGACATATTCTGTCAAGTAAAGACAGAATTTCTTTATTTCCCTACTGCAGTATTTTAACTATAGTCACCTTTAACCTTTTTGGGGGGTCATGAAACTTTTGAGACTCTGATGAAAGCTATGGGACATTCTCGGCAGAAAAATACACACACACGCAAAATTTTGTTCCCTATTTCAGGCAGCTCCTAGAACCTCAGAAGCCTGTATCAGGACCCCAGATACAGAGCCTGTTTTAGAGTCGGAAAGACAAGTGCAGATCTTACATGATGTCAGTGACTTTATGTCCGTTGGGTCCCACCTGTCAACAGGAAACAACGATTCAAATCTATCAGAGTGGAAACATCTCATGTCCATATTTACTTTGTAACTCTCCAACCCCATTCTCAGTTCTGTTCACATCATCTTGAGAACATATTTTCTTCCTTTGGCTCCAACTGGTGCCTTTTAGTTCCTAGACAGTGGCTCATTTATATGTGCTGCATCCTTTTCTTGCTGGGATACAAGAGGTTTATTGATCTCACAATAAATTCTTTTGCTTGATTTTCATGCAAACCATCAGTGTCAGGATTTTTGGTTTTTTTTTTTTTTTGATACAGAGAAGACTTGCATGTCTTTTGCATCTCATTAGTAATAGTCAAGTAAGAATCTCCCTTCTAATAGAGTCATATTGTAAGTTAATAAAAGCAATTATGTGTTGACTGTTCTAACACTTTCATTTGGTTTCGTTTCCGATTTTATTTCTCCATTGACATTTTCTTAGGATTCGTAGATTTTTGGATCAATGTCTGTAAGCCTGTAATTATACAAATATGTTTTACAGAATTGCAGGGACCTTGCCAATCCAGGTTTAAAAAATATTTCCAGTAAGCGTGACTTCTTCCTATGCCTCGTTACCGAGCAGTCTCTCTAAATCTTTACTTGATGCCTCTCAATATCGTGTATTCCAGGTCAACGGTAGCACAGAAGCCCTTGTGAGTGTCCCTAGCACACATCAAAAAGACATTTCAAATGATGTCAAAATTTTTTACTTTTTGGCTTGACTGAGATACTTTTGTTGTGTAGTACTTGAATTCAATACTTCTCTTCAATTTATAATTAATACAGTAGTAAAACCTGTAACTATAATAGAAAGTAAGGCTACAATTTTATTTGGGGTCTTTAAAGCATTTTATTAAGTTGCCATCAGTAGCATGTAATTGTTTTAGTCATAGAAAGGCAATGAAGCCCTAAGAGAACTGAGGCAAATAGCCCAGACTCTAGATTTTGTGATGCTGTTTGATTTAAATGCTTTTGAAGGTGCTACCTTGCATACAGACAATTCAAATAAGTGATAATAATCCAGTTGTGTGTGGTTATGCTACCACGATGACCATATGATGGCACAGATACTAGGTACAAGTATCAAAGTGGTGATGTGCACAAGCTCAGCAATCAGACTGCCTGGGTCTGCATCTTACTACTTGTGTGAGGCTGAATACATTTAACATCTCTGTGAAATGGAGTAGACGGTAGTCCCTACCTCATGGGGCTATTACTGAATCATACTGAATTTCCATCACTTAACAATGTATATTTTTAATAACTGAAAGTTAGGGTGTTCTTTCTAAAATAAATGCCCTTTGTTTGGGGGCTGCTTTTTAATCAATTTCATTACACAGTCCTTAGATTAATCGTTTTTTTTTTAACTTTTTAATTTATTTTTGGCTGCATTGCGTTTTCGTTGCTGCGCACGGGCTTTCTCTAGTTGCGGTGAGCAGGGGCTACTCTTCGTTTTGGGGAAGAACTTCTCATTTCAATGGCTTCTCTTGTTGCGGAGCACGGGCTCTAGGTTTGCCGGCTTTTGTAGTTGCGGCGCACGGGCTCTAGAGTGCAGGCTCAGTACTTGTGGCGCACAGGCTTAGTTGTTCCATGGCCTGTGGGATCTTTCTGGACCAGGGATCGAACCCACCTCCCCTGCATTGGCAGGAGGACTCTTAACCACTGTGCCACCAGGAAAGTCCCTGTACAATATATCCTTGTAGCTTATTTTATTCATAGTAGTTTGTATCTCTTGTATCTTGCCCCTTCACCGTATCTTTCTGTCTTATTTCACTTAGCATCTAAGACCCTCCAACAATATCCATGTTGTTGCAAATGGCAAAATTTCATTCTTTTTTATGGTTGAGTAGTATTCCATTGTGTGTGTGTGTGTGTGTGTGCGTGTGTGCGTGTGTGCGTGTGTGCGTGTGTGCGTGTGTGTGTTGGGGTGGCAAAAAAAAAAACTGTTCGGGTGGAAAAACCTGAACGAACTTTTTGCCCAACCCAATATATATATATAAATAACATCTTCTTTATCCATTCATCTGTTGATGGGCAGTTAGGTTGCTTCCATATCTTGGCAATTGTAAAATTGTGGTGCACGTATCTTTTTGAATTAGTGTTTTTGTTTTTGTTTTTTTTGGATAAATACTCAGGAGTGGAATTGCTGGGTCATATGGTAGTTCTATTTTTAGTTTTTTGAGGAATCTCCATACTGTTTTTTTGTAGTGGCTGCACCAATTCACATTCCCACCAACAGTGTACAAGGGTTCTCTTTTGTCCACATCCTTGCCAACACTTGTTATTTCTAGACTTTTTGATGATAGCCATTCTGACAGATGGGAGTTGATACCTCACTGTGGTTTTGATTTGCATTTCCCTGATGATTAGTGATGTTGAGCATCTTTTCATGTGCCTATTGGCCATCTGTATATCTTCTTTGGAAGAATGTCTATTCAGGTCATCTGTCTATCTTTTAATCTGGTTGTTTTTTTGATGTTGAGTTGTATGAGCTGTTTATATATTTTGGATATTAACCCCTTATCAATCATATCATTTGCAAATACTTTTTCCCATTCAGTAGGTTGTCTTTTTGTTTTGTTGTTGGTTTTCTTTGCTGTGCAAAAGTTTTTAAGTTTAATTGGGTTCCATTCATTTATTTTTGCTTTTGTTTCCTTTGCTTTAGGAGACCAAAAAAAAAAAAAAAAATACATTGCTACAATTTATGTCAAAGAGTATTCCACCTATGTTTTCTTCTAAGAGTTTTATGGTTTCTGGTTTTCCATTTAGATTAATTTCTAATACCAACACTTTTTTTTTTCCCCAACAGATAGAATGAAGAAGCTTTGCTTTGGTAACAAAACTACTAGAATTCAGACTAAGAATAAAACTTTTAAATGAAACCCAGTGGGAACTCCTGATTTTTAGTGTCCTAACTAGACATTAGCAACTGAAGTTAAAATTTCTTTTAACCCTTTAAATTTCAGTTTCCTCCCTGGAATGCCACTGAGAACAAGCAAATGATAAGCTAAGATGGTTGGGAATTGTTTGCTTGGTGAGCCCAATCCAACAGGCATTGACAAAGAAATACAGAAAGCTTATGAGCTTAAAAGTGAGAAAGGTTAGGGAATTCCCTGGTGGTCCAGTGGGGTGCAGCCAAAAAAAAACAAAAAAACAAAAAAACGGTGAGAAAGGCTAGAAACTAAAAGCTGACTTTCTATATGAGTCACAGGCGCTCAATCTATATTTCTCATATTTGGTCAACACCCTCTATCAAAGTCCTTATACATTCTGGACTTTCAGAAAAAGCCAAAAAATCACATACTTCAAGAGGCGTGAAAGTATATTTCAAGTCAGTCCTTCTAATTACAAAATGTTAGCCAAAAAAGAAAATTTCCATAACTAAACTCTTAAATTGAGTTCAAAAATTTTTTCTACTTAAAAAAAAAGGCACCACAAAACATTTATAGAACTGTACAGAGAAAAATGTCCAACATAATCTGAAATTCTTGATTCTAATGTTTGACCAAACCCAGTATATATTTAACAATCAATTTGCTTTCCAAAAACCAAAATTTAAAGGAAAAAAGACATTTTATCTTCCTAAATATAACTGGTATAAAATAAAACCAGTCAGAAGCATAACTGCCTTTAACTAAAACCAAATAAAGAAGAACCTAGATGATACAAATTTACTTAAATTAAAACATTACAGTATATATGTATGTGCATACATGCGGGAAAAATATATAATCTGTAAGATGAAGTGAAATATGTATACCCTATTTATATAACAAAGGCTGAGAAACTTAAACTCCTAGATCACATAATACCTCATCAAAACTTTTTTTAATCCATAGACTAACCCCTTGAAGGTAGCTATTAGATGAAACAACAAAAGCTTTTATCTAAGGTTTTAGCCCTTTCTATTGACTTTCTTTTCTTTAGGATCCTGTCTCAAAAGACAAATGGTATATTTTGTGTATTTGTAAACATCAGACTTTCAAGCCATTTTACTACAGTCCTTAGAAACAATTCATTTCTTCAGCTCTTCATGCACACCTGAGTTGGTGGAGGTTTCAGTTCTGAGCTCTTCTGTTTCCTCCTTTAAAGCAAACTCGGCAGGAGCTGGGTGTTCCTGGATGCTGGATTTCACGGCATGAGCTGCATAATTAAGGCTGGTGTTTTCACTCCAATGCCAGTAACCTGAGAAGGGGTTGTAGAGCATTCCTGCCACAGTTTGAACTGACAGACCGTCTGAGAAAAAAAATATCAGACAGAGCATATTTAATAAATATTTACCTTCCACATGCCAAGAGTCTCATGCAACTCTCCAAATTAAAAAAGGATTCCTAACTCAATAGGCACAAATACTTTGTAGCCACGTACAGCTCATTCTTTACTGCAGCAGAACATAAACTCTAGCATGGTATTTGGAATTTGGTAAGTACTCAATAAATGTTAGCTGTTTTTAGAAAACACCTGCCAACAACTGACTGTTCCAATCTTTAAAATATTTTTTCTACTCTATTTTCAACAAAGTTACTTGCAGAGAAGAAATTACCACATTTCATTGGACAGATAATATTATTCCAAGTAAAATCAAGTTTATTGATATACTGTTATATGAACAAAAAGCATGAGACACACAGGAGCCTAAGAGGAATACCAAATGCCAAATAAATGAACTGACAAGTGTTATTACTTGACAGGAATTCAACAGGTAAATCAAGTGCTCACGAGGTGTAAAGCAGAGCTAGGCATTGTGGGGAGCACAAAAAGGAGACAGTCTTGCCTTCAAGCCAGAAAGAGGCTAAGAACACTAAAATAGGGGCTTCCCTGGTGGCGCAGTCGTTGAGAATCTGCCTGCTAATGCAGGGGACACGGGTTCGAGCCCTGGTCTGGGAAGATCCCACATGCCGCGGAGCAACTAGGCCCGTGAGCCACAACTACTGAGCCTGCGCTCTAGAGCCTGTGCTCCGCAACAAGAGAGGCCGCGATAGTGAGAGGCCCGCGCACCGCGATGAAGAGTGGCCCCCGCTTGCCACAACTAGAGAAAGCCCTCGCACAGAAACGAAGACCCAACACAGCCAAAAATAAATAAATAAATTTTAAAAAAAAGAACACTAAAATAACCGTACTATAAGGCATGCTATAACTAGCATAAAACACTACATAAAAAGTGACAAGGAAGTTCAAAATATATCTGACTATGAAGGAATCAGGAAAAGTAATACGTAAAATAAGCTGATTCAAGCACGGCCTCAATAGGACAAACTGAGGATGTGTAACTAAAAGACATTTGTACCTTATCCTTAAACAGGTGAGGACTAAACAGCCAAAAAGTATTCATTGATCATCTATGATTTGCTTGGCCCTGGGTTAGGTGCCACAGGTGAGAGAAAAGTGGATGTAATACTTAATCCTAACTTCAAGGCGTTTATGATCTAGTTGAGGAGAGAAAACCAACATCCAAAGGATAGTGGCCTATTTCATTAAGTGCTAGGTTATGTGATTAATAATTATAGGCACATTAAAAGTTCAGTTAGGCCTTGGAAATTGGAAAAAATTTTAATACTTACTTGATTCCAGAATGCTCTCTAGCTTTTCAGGTGAAACAAACTTCTCCCATGTATGAGTACCTTTTGGTACAATACCTGCAATCTGCTCTGAAAAAACAATTCCCAAGGCATAGGACAGCTGTGTTTTGTTGATTGTAGTAATGAATAAAGAACCACCGGGCTAAAAAAAAATATGGGTAGAAGTAAAATTTTAAATGTTAGGAGTATCAGTTAGATAAAGGCTTGGCTTCCCCCACCCTCCTCCTTCTTTCCAAACAATTTAAGTGCAGTTAAGATACACAAATATGGGGACTTCCCTGGGGGGTCCAGTGGTTAAGACTCCGTGCTCCCAGGGCAGGGGGCACAGGTTCGATCCCTGGTTGGGGAACTAAGATCCCACACCGCGGGGCCAAAAAAAAAACAAAAAAAAAAACAGAAACAAAACACAAACCCACAAGTGTGAATAAAATATAATCTACCAAAATAGTGGGTTTTTTTCTCTCGGGAAGTTCATTGTTATGGGCAGTCCACTACAGATGCGCGTACTGAATTTACGCAACAGTGCTTACAACTAACTCCTAAAATCGTACATTACTATGATTTATGTTTATATTATATACATTCTTTGGTACATATCAAATAAGTTATAATAAAAATATAGAAATGAGATCCGGCTGCTCTTCCTTGTTACATGTCCACATTGACGTCTTAACGTGTCAACACTGCTTTCTTTTCGGGTGCCGAGCCTGCCTAACTTGTTTGGTACAGTGCACACTGCCCCATGGTTTGTGCAGGCTGGCAAGGCCAATAAGTGTCCTCCGACAAAAGCCTTAATGATTAAGGTATGAAAGTGTTTTGTTTTGTTTTGATTTCATTACTATAAAGAATATAAAGAGATCAAGATAAGAACTTCAGTGAATGCAAACCACTTACAGGATTGTTTAGTCTGCCATTTTTTAGTGACTATATTTATAGTGTTTCCTGTATCTACTCCCACAAATGGCTAGAACATTAATGTCTCTTCCACACATTCTCATTAGCACCTGATGGAGATAAAATGCCAAAGACCCCTTCCAAAATAATCATATTAAGATATATATGTATGAAAATATCTCAAATACCACTCTAAACCAAAAATAAAAATGATAAGAGAAGGCCCTGAAATATTGGGATGTGCCCTTAAAACTAAAATATCACACACTACTTCATTACACATTATAACTTTTCTCTGTAAAACTCTAGTATTCTAAAACATCTCATTAATAATCACTTATGTGTCAATTATATCTCAGTAGAGCTAAGGGAAAAATTACTTATAAATATCTAATCTGTGTTTCATAAAATCTTACTCTAAGGAAATAGTGATGAGCATTGGTCATTTTTTTTTTAAAATAGGCTTTCCATTAAAGCAAAAATTAGTTTTAAATTCCACGATGCCAGTATCCCTAATATATGTGAGAACTTCCATCCATACACACTGACTGAGACACTACACAAAAAGAAATAATTAAGGAATTTTCCTTGGAAAATAGGAGGTACACCTAATACAATTTGTTTAAGAGGAAACACCACCAAGAAACTATACAGGGCTTCCCTGGTGGCGCAGTGGTTGAGAATCTGCCTGCCAATGCAGGGGACACGGGTTCGAGCCCTGGTCTGGGAAGATCCCACATGCCGCGGAGCAACTGGGCCCGTGAGCCACAATTACTGAGCCTGCGCGTCTGGAGCCTGTGCTCCGCAGCAAGAGAGGCCGCGATAGTAAGAGGCCCGCGCACCGCGATGAAGAGTGGCCCCCACTTGCCTTAACTAGAGAAAGCCCTCGCAGAGAAATGAAGACCCAACACAGCCGTAAATAAAATAAATAAATAAATAAAATTAAAAACAACAAAATACACATTAAAAAAAAAAAACCTATACACATTGAAGGAGACTACGGAGACATGGCAACTAAATGCAATATGGAATACTGGATTGGATCCTGCAACAGAAAAATGACATTAGTGGAAACACTAATAAAATTTAACAGGGTCTGTAGTGTAGTTAATAGTATAATGTCAACTAATTTTGTAGTTTTGAGAAATATACCATGGGCTACATACAGGGCTAGGAGTACCGTGAGGCAAGTGAAGTACTGAGGGCACAAAATCCAAGGAGGCACTCACTCTCTGGGGCATGCAAATGCAGGACTGGCGCAGAATAGCGAGTGCCGCCTTTGACTTTCTGCCACACCTGCCTCACCCCAGTTCCTACCCTTATTATGTAGAATGTTAACAGTAGGGGAGACTGGGTGAAGGGCACCCTTCACCACCCTTCACAGTGGGAACACTGTGTAATATCTTTCCAACTCTTCTATAAATCTAAAATTATTTTAAAACAAAAAGTATTTTTTAAAACCTCTATTTAGATAAAGGCTAAGCATTTAATTCCTTTAGCTCTTGACCTTAGGGAGTTACCTCTTGAATACATAAACAACAGAGTTGATATAGTAATAATAATAATAATACTTTGGAAATATTTATTAAAAGAAAATTTGGAACCACCTTCAGAGGACTGTGTCAAATTATATAAGCATAATAATGTAGGGACTTCCCTGGTGGCGCAGTGGTTAAGAATCCGCCTGCCAATGCAGGGGACACAGGCTCGAGCCCTGGTCCAGGAAGATCCCACATGCCGCTGAGCAGCTAAGCCCATGCACCATAACTACTGAGGCTGCACTCTAGAGCCCGCGAGCCACAACTACTGAGCCCGAGAGCCACAACTACTGAAGCCCACACACCTAGAGCCCGTGCTCTGCAACGAAGCCACCACAATGAGAAGCCTGAGCACTGCATCGAAGGGTAGCCCCTGCTCGCTGCAACTAGAGAAAGCCCGCGCACAGCAACTAAGACCCAACACAGCCAAAAATAAAATAAATAAATTTATAAAAAAAGATAATAATATAATGGAGAGAACCAGACTTCAAATAAAAAGAGGTAGCCTTAAGCCCTACTTAAGTGCCTAGTGACCTTTGACTTAGAGACCATGTGACCTTTGACACCTCTCAGATTCTGATCTTCATTGGGTCAAAGGAAGTCACAATGCCTGCCTTACCTTCCTCACCTGGTTGTAGGTAAGATCTGATGAGATCATTTGTATGAAATATTCTTTTATAAGCTGATAACTGTTACACATATCACATATACAGAGTGACTTAACAAATGCTGGCTAACCAATTTATGCTAATAATGGTTTTTTATTTTTAAGTATTAATCCAAGTCAATTTCTTAGTAATTGTCATTCAATGCCTATTAGGTAATTAATCCAGACTATACCAAAGAAAAATACCACTATAAATCTATTGTTTGTATTACACTGTTCAGCACCAACATTTTTCAAGATCCCTGGACATCAAGATACTGGATGTGGAAAACCCCAGATATTGAGGGCAGGCTGAGAGGCAGAAGTAATCTCCAGTAGAGATGCTGTCCCCTCATCCTGTCTTCCTGGTTTCAAGTTTTATAAAACATTTATTGCTATGGATACATACACAAAAGAAAAAACAAATAAGTAAACTCTGTAAGTCTTACTTTTAACACTTGACAGCAGCACTGTATAAACGTTTCTAGATCAATCACATGTTCTACAACTTCAGAAGCTATGACAGCATCAAATGTTTCTGCAGTTTCTTCCACAATCTTTTCCAGGGAACAAGCTCTGTACTCTATCCTCTTATCCAGGACTGGGTCAAATGATTTATGGTGCTGTGCTGTTTTAATGTTCTCATTCACAGGATCAATTCCAATAACTGAAGCCCCAAGCCGCCCTAGAGGCTAATGGCATAAGAAATCATTACCCTCGAAGAAAATAGAACACATGTTAGCAATAAAAAGCTTCTCAAAAAGGAGACAAGATTAGGCACAAGGTGATAATTGTTGGAGATCATTTATGGGTACACGAAAGTTCAATATACCATTTTCTCTAGTTTGTACATGTTTGATAATTTCCATAATAAAAAGCTTAAAAGTGAGAACAATAATCACAACAACAACAAAACTTATCAAGAACTGCTTAAGAATAGTGAGGAAATTTTTGTCTACATTCTCTAGATATATTTACAGGCACATAGCACAGTATTAACATATTTAAAGTGCAATAAATGTAACATGTCATTGTAAAAAGAGCAAAATTTTCTAATACTCAAATTCTCTAAAGCACATTTTTTTCTCCATAGTTTCTCTTGTGACTGACTAAAAACGATTCTTAGTAGCTAATTCTTCTTTCAGCCTTTATATTCAGTCACTTCCCATGACATGCCCGAGTTTTTAAACACAGCCTTTATTTTGATCAAAACTGCATAGCATTTATTTTATAACTCTTTAGTTAATAAGTTAAAAGTATAAATCAAATTATTTTAACTTTAGAGACATAGATCTGTAATAATACACGGAGAAGATCATAGAACACATACAGTAAAATTGTACTAATTTACAATTTGATACACCTCATATTCTTGATTCTAAGGGATGTATTTTCACATATTTTACATTTCCTGAAATTTTATAATTGATGTCAAGAGAAACCAGCACACTGCCATATGAAGAACACATTTTCTGTGCATATGGAAACTTAACTATGTATCAAAGGCCTCTGTTAACCTCACTGTCAACTTGGCTGTTATGACCTTGACAGTAACACACACCATTGTATCTTCACTTACATTTGTATCCTATACTGTTTGCTTAAAATATCTTTCAAGCAAAGATTATGATGCAGCATTTAAACAAAAAGTTATTGTGTTGATAGGAGATTACAAAATAGAACTGTAGGGCATAAATATTCTGTCAGCTAAAGCAAGTATTGTTCACAGGGAGAAGTACTCTAGAGCACCTAAGAAGGGGAGAGCCCCCAAAGCAGGCAAAATTCTGTTACGTTTTCATACTGAAGCAAGTGCAAAAGGACAGCTTATCAGTGCATTTAAACCAGCGGAAATTGCCTAATATCTTGGGAGAGAAGAGACAACAAAATTTCCAAAGCTATTCAAATGACCAGTGCTTTTTTTTTTAATTGAAGTATAGTTGATTTACAATATTATATTAGTTTCAGGTGTACACCATAGTAATTCAATACTTTTATAGATTATACTCCACTTAAAGTTATTATAAAATAATGGCTATATTTCCCTGTGTTGTACAATATATCCTTGTTGCTTATTTATTTTATGCATAGTAGTTTGTACCTCTTAATCCTCCTACCCATATCTTGCCCCTGTCCCCTTCCTTCTCCCCACTGGCAACCACTGGTTTGTTCTCTGTATCTGTGAATCTGTTTCTGTTTTGTTATATTCATTTGTTTGCTTTATTTTTAAGATTCCAGGGCTTCCCTTGTGGCACAGTGGTTAAGAATCCACCTGCCAGTGCAGGGTACACGGGTTCGAGCCCTGGTCCAGGAAGATCCCACATGCCGTGGAGCAACTAAGCCCGCGAGCCACAACTACTGAGCCTGCGCCCTAGGGCCCGCAAGCCACAACTACCGAAGCCCATGCACCCAGAGCCTGTGCTCCACAACAAGAGAAGCCACTGCAATCAGAAGCCCTCGCACTGCAACAACGAGCAGCCCCCCACTCGCCACAACTAGAGAAAGCCCGTGTGCAGCAATGAAGACCCAACACAGCCGAAAAAAATAAATAATAAATAAAGCCTGAAAAATCACAAAAAAAAAAAAAAGATTCCATACATAAGTGATAACATACAGTATTTGTCTTTGTCTGACTTATTTTACTAAGTGTAATACCTTCTAGGTCCATCAACATTGTTGCAAATGGCAAAATTTTCATTCTTTTTTATGGCTATTATTCCAGTGTGTGTGTGTGTGTGTGTGTCAAATCTTCTTTACCCATTCATCTGTTGATGGACACTTAGGTTGCTTCCATATCTTGGCTCTTGTAAATAGTGCTGCTATGAACATTGGGGTGCGTGTATCTTTTCGAATTAGTTTTTTTGTTTTCTTCGGATGTATACCCAGGAGTGGAACTGCTCAGTCATATGGTAGTTCTATTTTTAGTTTTCTGAGGAACCTCCATACTGTTTCCTGTAGTGGCTGCACCAATTTACATTCCCACCAACAGTGTACTAGGGTTCTGTTTTCTCCACATCGTCATCAGCATTTGTTATTTATGTATTTATTTTTGGCTGTGCTGGGTCTTCGGTTCGTGCGAGGGCTTTCTCTAGTTGCGGCAAGTGGGGGCCACTCTTCATCGCGGTGCGGGGACCGCTCTTCATCGCGGTGCGCGGGCCTTTCACTATCGCGGCCCCTCCCGTTGCGGGGCACAGGCTCCAGACGCGCAGGCTCAGTAGTTGTGGCTCACGGGCCCAGCCGCTCCGTGGCATGTGGGATCTTCCCAGACCAGGGCTCGAACCCGCGTCCCCCGCATTAGCAGGCAGACTCTCAACCACTGCGCCACCAGGGAAGCCCAGCATTTGTTATTTGTAGACTTTTTAATGATAGCCATTCTGACTGGTGTGAGGTGATATCTAATTGTGGTTTTGATATGCCTTTCTCTGATGATTAGCAATGCTGAGCATCTTTTCATGTGCCTATTGGCCATCTGTATATCTTCTTTAGAAAAATGTCCACTCAGGTCTTCTGCTCGTTTTTTAACCTGGTTGTTTGTTTGTTTGTTTGTTTGTTTGTTTTTAAATTATTATTTATTTATTTATTTGGCTGTGTTGGGTCTTCGTTTCTGTGCGAGGGCTTTCTCTAGCTGTGGCAAGCGGGGGCCACTCTTCATCACGGTGCGCGGGCCTCTCACTATCGCGGCCTCTCTTGTTGCGGAGCACAGGCTCCAGACGCGCAGACTCAGTAGTTGTGGCTCACGGGCCCAGTTGCTCCGCGGCATGTAGGATCTTCCCAGACCAGGGCTCGAACCCGTGTCCCCTGCATTAGCAGGCAGACTCTCAACCACTGCGCCACCAGGGAAGCCCCTGGTTGTTTGTTTTTTGACCTGGTTGTTCGTTTTTTGATGTTGAGTTGTCTGAGCTGTTTATATATTTTGGATATTAACCCCTTATCAATCATATCATTTGCAAATACTTTCTCCCATTTAGTAGGTTATCTCTTTGTTCTGATGATGGCTTCCTTTGTTGTGAAAAAGCTTTTAAGTTTAATTAGGTCCCATTTATTTATTTTTACCAGTGCCCCATTTTTGTGTAAAAAAAAAAAAAATTCCTCACTATAATTTTCTGAAATACTTATATATTTTTAAGAAAGTAAAAAGCATGTACTAGTTTATAATCATAAAAATATTAAAAACAACATTATATACTTCCTGTTTTAAAAATGAACAATATTATTTGTTAAAAGGATAAAAGAGGCATAAGCCCACTTTTTCTCAATTTTTTTTTTCCCAGTTAAAAATACCAGGAAAGTTTGGGCTTCCCTGGTGGCACAGTGGTTAAGAATCTGCCTGCCAATGCAGGGGACACAGGTTCGAGCCCAGGTCCAGGAAGATCCCACATGTCATGGAGCAACTAAACCCGTGCACCACAACTACTGAGCCTGCGCTCTACAGCCCGAGAGCCACAACTACTACTGAGTCCGCATGCCACAACTACTGAAGCCTGTGCACCTAGAGGCCAAGCTCCGCAACAAAAGAATCCACTGCAATGAGAAGCCCGCACACCGCAATGAAGACTAGCCCCCGCTCACTGCAACTACAGAAAGCCACGCGCAGCAACGAAGACCCAACACAGCCATAAATAAATAAATAAATAAAAATAAAGTTCCCTTTAAAAAAAAAAAAGAAAAATGCCAGGAAAGTTGTAAATCACTTACCTCCGTTAACAATCCACCACCACAGCCAACATCAAGAATCTTCATCCCAGACAAAGGTTTTCCTGGCTGGTGATCAGCAACTGTTTTTAAAAGATTGTCTCTTTTAAAAAAATTCAAAATATATAAAAACAAATTATTAATTTTATCAATAAAGTCTTAAAAGTGCATTATTTCCAAAGAAATATTAAACTCTCTTTTTAAATAGACTATTGATTTTGGGGGTAAAAAAACTTTTTATTTTCAGCATAAAATGACATTATGCTTAATTTATAAGATATTTTTAGTAATCAGAAGCAAGAGGTTTAAAGTAAAGTTCTTGAAATAATCTAGTAATAATTATGACTTAACTATTACTTTAGTAATAATCTAAAGAAAAACTTTAAAAATAATCTAGTTTAGATTAACCTAATTTTATTCACTTGAGATATCATGTCACCTGAGGTATTATTAGCTATGTTGCTAGTACTTGCTAGACCCATTTCATATCAGCAACAAACAGGTTATTTTACAGGGTTTAATAGAAGCAGACTGGAGATCTGTATTTTCAGAATTTGCCTATATTCCCTTCTAAACTGAGTCACTTTTCATCTTCTAAGTTAATGGTGTTTTCATGATCATGTAAACAGGCATCCAAATCAAGTAAACTTAATTCTAAGATAATCATAGCAATATTTTACCACATACACAAATGTAAGCACACACACATACACACCCATATACACACACAGATATATATAGCTAACAGTATCGTAAACTAAACTTTTAAGTTGGACTACATACAAATTCTAATTATACTTATATTAAAATAAATGTCATATATAATAAGGACATCTTAGGAAATCTTTTATTGCTATTCAAATTAATTGACTTCTAAGAAGAACCTAGATAGTGGTTAAGTAGATAATTTCAGAACATTATAATATACAGAAAGGACCCATTTCAAATGAAATCCAATCCATTCTTCACACATTGGCCAAAATGACTTCTTTATATCATAGTTTAGATCACATTGCTCCCTTTCAATGGTTTTAATTATGATCAGAATAAAATCTAAGCTTCTAACCATAATTTGTACTGCCCTGGATGGTCTTTTTTAGTGTGATGTCTAACTAGTAGTATCACATTAGTTGGAATAGAGTAGCTCTCAAGCTGAGCGCGCATCACAATCACCTGGAAGGAAGACACAGGCTGCTGACCCCCCAAAGCAGTAGGTCCAGTGTGAGACCTGAGGATTTTGTATTTCTATCAAGATCGCAGGTGATACTGATGTTGCTATAGTCTAGGCCTAACCTTGAGAACCACTGATCTAGCCTAACAGAACGACATTTCTGCTTTTCTCTGCCTTAGTGTTTCAATGATCCACTAATTCAGTGGTAATAAGAATGCGCCAATATTTTCCTTTTTGCTGCACTGATAAAACCAGCAAAAACCAATCAGGAAGTTCCTTGAGGGCAGTCTGAATCTGATATTCTGTGTCTGTCACAGTGCCTTGCCCATGTCGGCTGCTCAAAAATGTTTAATAAATAAATAAATAAATGGGCAGAAGAACGAATGAACAATTGACAAGTGGAGTCTTGATAAGTGGAGTCTGATGAACCCTTGCCTTTATCTCCCATGGCAAACTCTAAGTTCCTGAAGCACACTGTGTTTTGAATGATGAATATCTCAGTAGCTTTTACAGATTCTAGCCCCCAAGCTCTGTACAAGGTAAGTTCTCAAAAAAATATTTGTTGAACCTTCTCAGTACTATTCCCTTTATCAGAACTGCCTAAAGGCCAAAGATGCTATAAAATGACCTTGATGCCATAGGACCCTAATTCCTTTTCATATGGATTTAATTCTAATTAATTTGATAATATCCAAAAATACTTCAAGTTAATTTATGAAACATTGTAGAACTCGAGTGATGCTATTAAAAAATTAATAGTTTCGGGACTTCCCTGGTGGGACAGTGGTTAAGAATCCGCCTGCCAGAGCAGGGGACATGGGTTCGAACCCTGGTCCGGGAAGATCTCACATGCCGCGGAGCAACTAAGCCCGTGCGCCACAACTACTGAGCCTGCGCTCTAGAGCCAGTGAGCCACAACTACTGAGCCTGCGCTCTAGAGCCGGCGAGCCACAACTACTGAGCCCACGCGCCTAGAGCCCATGCTCCGCAACAAGAGAGGCCACAGTAATGAGAAGCCTGTGCACTGCAATGAAGAGTAGCCCCTGCTCGTCACAACTGGAGAAAGCCCATGTGCAGCAATGAAGACCCAACGCAGCCAAAAATAAATAAATAAATAAAATTTTTAAAAATATTTTTTTAAAAATTAATAGTATCAAACAATGGACATTGAAGAGAATCTCCCTAATTTCTAAAGCAAATTTAAAATGCAGCATTTTGAACCTAGGCATAAACCGAGAGAAAAATGAACTCGAAAGAAAATGAATTATTGAAAAGAGTTGTATTTTAAAAGACCTAGAATTTCTGTAATGTTACCTAATGAACGGCACCCTCAGGTCGTTCATAGAGTGAAGAGGTGCATATACTCCTTGCTCGTCCCACCACCTGTGCGCCAAGGCCAGGAAGGTCTTCACCTCGCTGCTGTCTACAGTGGTCCGGGAAGTACTGTACAGTCTTGTCCAAGGGAGTCTAAGAGGTCAGAAGGAAAAGCCAGGCAAAAACTGCCATTTAAAAAAATGTAACATGGGATATATTAAGTAGAAAGATATTCTAATTTGCAATTTATTAGATTCTAAATACATGTATCGTTTATTTTTGATGCTTCAAAACAAGTTTTATTATAATCACATTGCTTATAAGTAAATAAATATATATATGTATATGTGTGTGTGTGTATATATATATATATATATATATATAGTCACAGATGAAACAAATTAATTTGCTTTCGAAGTAAGTTACAACAAAAATGAAACTTTATAAAACTTGGTCTTTTGGGTCACATAGTAGTAGTAGTAGTAGTAGTAGTAGTAGAAGTAGTAACTATTTACTGAACACTTACTAAACGCCAGGTACTGCTTGTTTAAGAAATCCCTATATGTCATATGTCATCTTTTTTAATCCTCAGCAACTCCATAAGGTAGGTACTATTATTATCTCTAGTGCACAGACAAGAAAAGGAAGGCTCAGAGAGATTAAGTGGTGGAGCCAGGATTTGAACTCAGATGCCTCAGCCTTCTCTCCATTTCTACTGCTTGATCATACTAATCCAAGCTCCCGTCATCTCTTGCCTGAACTATTGTCCTAGCCTTCTAATTAGTTGGCCTGCTTACGACTTCATCCCCCTCTAATCTGTTCCCCACAATGCACCCAAAGTGACTGTTCTGAAATATAAATACGATCATGCTATTTTCCCACTTAAAATGCTTCCATGGCTTTCCAGTGACAGTGGGAAAAAGACCAAAATCCTTAGCATAGCATAAAATATTCTGAATTATTTGGTCCCCAGTTTCTTCCCTCTCCAAAGTCACTTCCCACTACTCTCCTCGTCCTCCCCACTCCAGCCACGTGGGCCTTCTCTAAGTTCTTTGAATTGACCATGCTTGATCATTCCCCAGATACTTTGGATATGTCATTCCCTCTGCCTGGAACATTGTTCTCGCATCCCCCCTTCCCTCCTCTACACACCTAATTAATTCCTTCTCATCCTTTAGACCTTAGTTTAAACGGAACGTCATCTAATACTCTCCTATTTTAACTCCTATACAACTCTGTACTTCTTTGTGAGCCTACGTGATTAGTTGATCATGTCTCTCCATTAGAACGTAAGCTGTCTTGCTTACCATTTTATTCCTAGTGACAAGCACAGTTCCTAAAACACGGTGCTCGGGAAACATTTGTCAAATAAATAATCTGAAGGAGAAGGCCCAGAAAAGTATATAATTCACGTAAATATTTTTTTTAATCAAATGGAATCAAACAGGGACTAAATGGGGATCAGACAGACACTACACCAGGTCCCATGTCAAAGTACATGATAGGAAAATCCTCCAGAAGCTCTTGGGTAAAAGAGAATAGGTTGTTATGGTAGCAAAGGTAATGCCATTTAAATTTTTACTACGTTTTTCTTAGCTACATAGAGTACATTCTATATTGATTACTTAATATCCTTTTAAGAGTTAAATATCACTCTTCTTTAATATTATCTTATGAATATTACCCTCTTTATCATGCTTCATGCAAAGCCTCAGCAATCAAGGACTAACTTACAGGGACTTCCCTGGTGGTCCAGTGGTAAAGAATCTGCCTTCCAACGCAGGGGATGTGGGTTCAATCTCTGGTCAGGGAACTAAGATCCCACATGCCACGGGGCAACTAAGCCCCCTCGCCGCAACTACTGAGCCCATGTGCCTCAACTAGAGAGCCCACGTGCTCTGGAGCCTGCACGCCACAACTAGAGAGGAAAAAAAAAAGCCCTGCACGCCACAACTAGAGAGAAGCCTGTGTGCCGCAACAAAAGGTCCCACATGCCACAACTAAGACCCAACGAAGTCAAAAATAAATTAAATAAATAAATAAAATAAAATTTTTTTAAAAAGGACTAACTTACAATAGTTAACAGTAGGTGGTTGCTCAGTTGACTAAGAATGATTTTACAGACATCCAATCTTAAAAGAGCCAGTTCATTTATAAGTAGAGCATGCACTTGGAAAACAGAGCTCATACCTTAAACCAATGCAATATTTTTCACAAAGTTAGAAATTGGTTTCTAATATATGAATACATAAAGATATTACTTTGATTCAATCTTACTATCTAGAATGTATACTTAACCACCTTATATTTATGTTGCACCCAAATCATTTACGATTTAAGCACTGCGTTATTTGTGTCCTGTCATAAGGATATTATGAGGAAGTAAAAAGTAGTTCTCTGAGTAATATAGTCTTGCATTAAAAATAAAAGCTATCGCTAAATATGGATGAAAGGCATGCACTGGATTTATATTATATTACAAATTTTCTGTGGGTTTGAAATTTCCCAAATTTAAAAGTTGTTGGAAAAATAAGAATATTTAAATAAATAAAAGCTACCTTAATCAAACCACATGAGCTATACTGACAAAGTTTATTAAACACAATCGATACTAAACTATTATTGCACATAATTATGTGAATATTTGCCACAGTAATGAATAAACTTACCTGTAACTTTTCATCCTATTCAGGCAGGCAAAAGTCATGCTATAGGATTTGAAACACATGATTCTGTATTCACTGAAAACCGATGGTCTAATTTGTAGAGTCCAACTGAGCTGATTTTTTGAATAAGCTGAAAAAAGAAAATTAAATGTCTAGAGAAAGCATTGCACAGTATGAATCCCTGAAATGCATGTAATTGAAGAAACTATTTTATACAGCAATCTTATATTACAGTTGATAAACAAAAGGGGTTTTTTCCCTTAATTTTGGATTTTACTTTAAATTATAAAATAAAAATCTTGCATTCTGCCATCTAACTCCAATCAGATATTTCTGAAATAATAATCATCAAAAATAAGTAATGCCTATGGTAAAGTTTTTCATGCCATTTGTTTTTACATACACATTATGCTGCACAAAATTATTAAAAAATGATATTCAAATTAAAACTACATTACCTTTTAAACTAGAGTAATTTTTTTTTTTTTGTCACACCACGCACCTTGTGGGATCTTAGTTCCCCAACCAGGGATCAAACCTGGGCCCTCAGCAGTGACAGCACAGAGTCCTAACCACTAGACCACCAGGGAATTCCCACAAACTAGGGTAATGTTAATTTTGAGATTATTTATCAAAACCAGTTCAAATTATGTCACTTTCATGTTAGCTACATGAAATGGATTTATACGTATGCTCAACACATTTTACAGAGGAAAAAAAATGTGCACTTCTAGACATATATATCTCCTAAAATAAACAGTCATCCAGTTTATATGTTCCAACTTACACAGGGACCTGCTTTATGAACTAGTTATTCTGCTGCAGAACATTCAGTTGTTCAACAAACATTTAAACAAAGTAGACCTTTGAGCAAAGAAAACTACCAGGGACATTACATTATGCTAAAAGAGACAAAACAGCAAGGATTTACTATATAGTATAGGAAACTATATTCAATATCTTGTAATAACCTGTAAAGGATATATAGGTTATATATAGGATATATAGGTTATATATACATGTAATAACCTACATATACAGATGTAAATCTATAGATTTACATCTATATATAAATCTACATATATAGATGTAAATCAACTATACTTCAATTAAAAAAAAAAGAGAGAGAGAATCCACCAAGAAGACAAATTACTCTGGCAAAAAACAGACAAAAACCAGACAAAGATGGCACAGCAAAGAAAACCACAGACCAATTTCTCTCATGAACAGACACAAAAATTCTCAATAATTAGTAAACAGAATCCAGCAACATATAAAAGGAAAAATACAGCATAACCAAGTAGGATTTATTCTAGCTATGCAACACTAGTTCAAGAGTAGAAAATCAATCAATGTAATCTACCATATTAATAGTTGAGAGAAGAACACACATAAGCTTACTAATTAATGTGGACAAAACATTTGACAAACTCCACACCCACTTACGACTAAAAACTCTCAGCAAACTAAGAATAGAAGAGAAATTCTTCAATCTGATAGAACACCCATAAAAATTCTATAGCTCACAAAGTACTTAATGGTGATAGACTAATTGCTTTACACCTAAAGTCAAGAACAAGGCAAGAATTCTCATGACTCCTATTCAACGTACTACTAAAAATCTTAGCCAGTACAATAAGGCAAGAAAAGGAAATAAAAGGCATACAGAATGGAAAGGAAGAAATTAAACGGTCCCTATTTACAGATGATATGATTGTCTATGTAGAAAATCCCAAGAAATCTTTAAAAAATAAAAATAAAAAGCTCCTGGAATAAGTCGGTTCAGCAAGGTAATAGACTACAAATTCAACACACAAAAAAGTCAATTGTTTCTATACATTAACAATGAACAACTGGAAAGCAAAAATCAAAATGCTCTATTATTTAAAATCAGTACAAGAAAGAATACTTCCATTGTTGTATAAATCCCTCAAAATACGTTCAGAGTCTGTATGCTGAAAATTTATATAAAACACTGATGAAAGAAATCAAGGACAACCTAGTAAATGATGAAACATACTGTGTTCATGGATTGGAAGAGTCAACGTAAATCCTCCCCAAACTGATCTATATGTTTGACACAATTTCTATCAAAAGAGACAGAATAGATATAACAATGTTAAAAAGGAGAATAAAATTGCAGAAATCAAATACCCAATTTTAAGACTTATCATAGAGCTACAGTAATCAAGACAGTGTGGTACTGGAAGAGAGACAGACTGAAATATCAATGCAACAAGAGTGTCCAGAGAGAGGGAAAAAAAAAAAAAATTCACCCAACTGATTTTTTGACAATGGTGCAAAAGCAGTTCAAAGGAGGAAGAATGGTCTTTTCAGTAAATGGTGTTGAAACAATTAGACGTCATCGACAAAAAAGAAAATTTTGACCGAAATCTCACATCTTATACAAAACTGAACTCAAAATGATCTAAATGCAAAACTATAAAACTTTTAGAAGAAAATATAGAAGATCTTCCTGACTTAGGGTTACACACAGAGTTCTCACATCTGACACCAAAATCACAATCCATAAAAGAAAATATTGATTAAATTGGATTTAACCAAAGTTTAAAACTTTTGCTTGGCAAAACACCTTGTTAAGAAAAAGAAAAGTCAAGTCACAGAATGGGAGGAAATATCTGTAAAACATATATCCCATAAAGAACTTGTATCTGGAATATATAAAGATACTCTTTAAACTCAAAAGTAAAACGAAACAGAAAAACAAAAAACCTCCCACAGGAAAACAAAATAAGCAATCCAATTTTAAAATGGCTGTGGGTATTATAAAAAGGGTATAAAAAGAGACAGACATTTCATCAAAGAAGATATACAGATGCAAATAAGCACACGAAGAGATGTTAAATAGCAGTAGCCATTAGAGGAATGCAAATGAAAGCCACTACATACCTATCGAATTGGCTAAAATTTAACCATCCCTGATATTACCAGGTGTGGACCAAGATATGAAAAAACTAGATCTCTTATATATTGCTAGTGGGAATGTAAAATGGTACAGACACCATGAAAAGCAGTTTAGCAGTTTCTAATAAAGTTAAACATATATTTATCATGCAGCTTTGCAAGTGCATTCCTGGGCATTTATCCCAGAGAAGTGAAAACTTACATCCACACAAAAACCTGTACATCAACGTTCACAGCAACTTTATCCATAACAGCCCCAAACTGGAATCAATCAAAATATCCTACAATAGATGAATGGTTAAACAAACTGTGGCATATTCATATCATCAAATACTACTCAGAAATCAAGAGGAATGAACTACTGATACATGCAAAAACTTGGATGGATTTCAAGGGTATTTATGTTGAGTGCAGAAATATTTTTTCAAAAGGTATATACTGTAAGATTCCACTTACATAACACTTGTGAAATGGCAAAATTATAATGGAAATAATAATATAATGTAATGGAAAATAGATCAAGGTTTAAGGTTGGTGGTAGGGTTTGACTATAAAGGAGTATTACCAGGAGTTTCGCTGTGATTGTGGAACAGTTCCATATCCTGATTGTGGTGGTTATTACACAAATCTCTATGTGTGGTAACACACACACACGCACGCACACACACACACACACACAATGAGTGCATGTAAAGGTGGTGAAATCCAAAGAAGGACTGTAGTTTAGTTGATGGTATCATACTAACGTCAATTTCCTGACTCTGACAATGTATTATGGTTATGTAAGATGTTATCACTGAGGAATTGGGTGAAGGGCATATGGAAATTCTCTGTATTATTTTTGCACATTCTTATGAGTCTATTTCAAAATAAAAAATTTTTAATTAAAAAGTATAAAAGTGGACACTACAAAGTGCTTCTCCTCCCCCTGACTCTAGGTATCCAGCTTCCCTCTCTGCAGGCAACCAATGTTACTAGATTTGCATGTAAGCCTCCAGATATTTTATACATATTTCATTTTTGTGTATCAATTTCTCTCTTATTTTATACAAAATGTAGCACAGTATACTCATTGTTCTGCACCTTGCTCTTTCCACCTATCAATGTATCTTGGAGATTTTTTTCATAATAGAGCATAAAGAACTTCCTTTTTTTTAGGTTTGCAAGGTAATCCATTGTATGGCTGTAACTCGTCATTTATTTAAGCAGTGCCCTATTTTTTTTTGAATTTTATTTTATTTTATTTTTATAGTGCAGGTTCTTATTAGTCATCCATTTTATACACATCAGTGTATACATGTCAATCCCAATCTCCCAATTCATCACACCACCACCACCACCCCCCGCCACTTTCCCCCCTTGGTGTCCATACGTTTGTTCTCTACATCTGTGTCTCTATTTCTGCCTTAAGCAGTGCCGTATTAATGTACATTTATTTAAGTTATTTCTAATTTTTTGCTATTCCGAAAACATAAGATTGAATTACATAGGTAATTTATTTTTGAGAGTACCTGTATGTAAAACCGCAAGAATTGTGTCAATTGGCATGTGTATTTATAAATTTGTAATTACTTTCTTAGATGTTAAACCAATTTGCAATCTCACTAGAAACTATGAGTTTCTAGTGTTGGTTTCCCCACACTGATAATACTTTGATAGTCACCTATGCAGTGTATTATCAAACTTTATCTTTGCTAATCCAATAGGTGAAAATGGTATCTCACTACAGTTTTAATTTATCATGAGTGAGGTTAAGTGTCTTTTTTTAAGTTTAATGGTGCTATGGTCTGAATATTTGTGTCTCCTCCATCCTCCAAATTCACATGTTGAAATCCTGACCCTCAAGGGGATGGTATTAGGAGGCGGGGGTCTTTGAGAGGGATTAGGCCTTGAGGGTGGAACCCTCATGATTGGGTTTAGTGCCCTTATAAAAAGAGACCCCAGAGAGCAAAAAGGCTTCACTTATGAACCAGGGAGTGAGCACTCACCAGACACCGAATCTTGGCCTCTGCAATCGCCAGGACTGTGAGAAATAAATTTTTCTTGTTTACAAGCCACCTAGTCTGTGATATTTTGTTGTAGCAGTAGGAATGGACTAAGACAAATGGTCATTTATATTTCATGTCTTGTCTTTTCATAGTCTCTGAACATTTTTCTCCTGAGCTTTTTATGTTTTAAAAATTCTTTTTTTGTTTAATAGGACCTCACAGCCTGGCCAAAATTCATTTTAACATCCTCAGAAAAAAAGTTTGTGCTTCTAGGCTTTAGCTCAAGTTATTCTCTCTTCCACCATTTCTATCTGTATTATTTTTTAAGATCCAGGTCAAATATCACCTCCCTGATGACTTTAGGTAGGTAAATGAGATATCAGAGAATTATGTAGACTGTGATACACAGATAAGGATTTACAGTTGACCCTTGAACAATGTGGCGGTTAGCAGCGCCAAGGCATGCGTGCAGTCAAAAATCCAGGTATAACCTTGCAGTCGGCCCTCCACATCTGCTACTCCACGTCCTTGGATTCAACCAACCTCAGGCAGTGTAGTACTGTAGTACTTATTTATTGGTAGAAAACTCCCCACATTTAAGAGGACTGGTGCAGTTCAAACTTGTGTTGTTCAAGGGTCAACTGTGTAAGGTATTATCATGAAATTGAGCCTCAAAGATTTCAACACAGTCCTTGCTCTCTGGTCAGTGATGACCCCAATCTCCCTCTCACCTCCCCTATTTCTGGAAAATTAGTCCCTCAGTCATCAGTATGGCCAGAATTCTTAAGAGCCTTAAAATCCACCTCACCATAACTGAGAGAAACTCATCAAGTTCGTATTAATAGAATGCTACCAATTCCTTCTTTACCTCGAATCTGTGATCATTCTGGTATTTGAAATTTTAAAGGAATGGGGACATTTTTCACTTAATTTATTCAAAAAGTCATTTATCAGCACCTATCAGGTACCATGCTGACAGTGAACGAGCCCTCTACCGTGCCAACGGCGTGGTTCCAGCATTCATCATTTATTGTCTGGATTACTCTAAGGCCTCCCTGAGCCTAGTCTTGTCCGCCTCCGTCCCACTGTTTACACAGCTGCCAAGTGTTATTTCTAAAAAACAAGTCTGAGTATGTTGTTCCTTCTGTAATTTCCCACTGTCCTGAAGATAAAGTCAATCCCAGGAGGTGTACATGGTCTTTCGTGTACTTGTCATGGCCTAAAAAGTCTGTCTTATCCCTGGCCATTCTCTGCCCTCTTTTCCAGCCCTCCATCCACACTGTACTTTTCAAGGAACACCTCGCAGTTTCCTAGAAACCTCCTCACAGATACTCAAGCTGGTCCTTTGGCCACTCCAACTTCTTCTAAAACTGGACAACTTCAAGACAGCTCCCTAAATATCTTGTTTAAGAAGTTTCCCTCACCCCAAATATTTATTCCTTCTATGCTCACTTCCAAAATTTGGAAATATTTATACTGTATTTTTTCCGAATTTCTGATTATAAAAGACATATTTACTGAAAAAAATTATGAAAAGTATATAACGAATGATAAAATGACAGATCACCAACTCCACCTCAGATAATCACTGTTAAAATTTTGATGTATCTCTATTCTCACTATATATCTCCAAGTTCATAATACAAACTGATTTGTAAGGTTTTTTTTTTACCTTTTTAAAAATTGAAGTATAGTTAATTTACAATGTTGCATTAGTTTCAGGTGTACAGAAAAGTGATTCAGACAGATTCTTTTCCATTACAGGTTATTACAAGATATTGAATAGAGTTCCCTGTGCTATACAGTAGGTTCTTGTTTATTTTATAGATATTAGTGTGTATATGTTAATACCAAACTCATAATTTAATTTATTCCCCCACCACCACTATCCCCTTTGGTAACCATAGGTTTGTTTTCTATGTCTGTGAGTCTATTTCTGTTTCGTAAGTAAGTTCGTTCATATCATTTTTTTAGATTTCACATATAAATGATATATTTGTCTTTCTCTGTCTGACTTACTTAGTATGATAATCTCTAGGTCCATCCATGTTGCTGCAAATGGCATTATTTCACTTTTTTATGGCTGAGTAATATTCCACTGTGTATATATACCACGTCTTCTATATCCATTCATCGGTCAAAGGACTCTTAGTTTGCGCCCATGTCTTGGCTATTGTAAATAGTGCTGCTATGAACACTGAGGTGCATGTATCTTTGCAAATTAGAGTTTTCTCCAGGTATATGCCCAGGAGTGGGAATGCAAGATCATATGGTAACTCTATTTTTAGTTTTTTAAGGAACCTCCATACCGTTCTCCATAGTGGCTGCACCAATTTACATTCCCACCAAGAGTGTAGGAGCCTTCCTTTTCTCCACACCCTCTCCAGCATTATTTGTAGACTTTTTAATGATGGCTATTCTGACTGGTGTGAGGTGATACCGCATTGTAGATTTGCATTTCTCTAATAATTAGCAATACTGAGCATCTTTTCATGTGCCCGTTGGCCATCTGTAGGCCTTCCTCAGAGAAATGTCTATTTAGGTCTTCTGCAACTTAAGAATCTTAACACTACATCTAATCATTCTCCATGTGGCTACACATTGATTTAAATCATGTTTATTGGCTGCACTATTTTTCACTCTATTGAGAGTAACAGCTTATCGATTCTTCTTTTGTTTTTTTTTGTTTTTTTTTTTGGCCAGGCCACACAGCTTGCGTAATCTCAGTTCCTCTACCAGGGACTGAACCCCGGCTACCGCAGTGAAATCCCGGGATCCTAACCACTAGGCTACCAGGGAACTCCCACAACTTGTCAATTCTATTGGAGGCCTTTAAGTTTCCCAGTTTTTGCTCTTTATAACCTGATCTTAGTTCCATCCTGACGTTTTTTTAAAGAGACCCTTAGGTATCACTTCTTTAAAAATTCCCAGTGCCTGGCAAACAGTATTCGTTAAATGAGTTTCATGTAATAAATGAATTTAATGTTCTGGTTAATATTGGGAGTTAAATAATCAAACTGTCTTCTACAAGCATCAGGTTCGGTGTGTTACTTTCTTGATCTTATTTGCCAATACAATGTGTTGAATTAACCTATTCATCAAAAAGTAATATTGCTGGGCTTCCCTGGTGGCGCAGTGGTTGAGAATCTGCCTGCCAATGCTAGGGGACATGGGTTCGAGCCTTGGTCTGGGAAGATCCCACATGCCGCGGAGCAAATAGGCCTGTGAGCCACAATTACTGAGCCTGCGCGTCTGGAGCCTGTGCTCCGCAACAAGAGAGGCCGCGATAGCGAGAGGCCCGCGCACCGCGATGAAGAGTGGCCCCCACTTGCCGCAATTAGAGAAAGCCCTCGCACAGAAACGAAGACCCAACACAGCCATAAAGAAATAAACAAATAAAATAAAAAATTAAAAAAAAATAATATTGCTGCCTTAAATTCTGAAACATGGCAAGATACGTGCAAACAAAACACAAATAAAAGGCGACCAATGAGACAGCTGGTGTCTTTTCCCGCCGGGGCAAAGGAAAAAGGCACATGACCTTGAGACTCCAGCCGGCACAGTGGTGGCCGGCTCCTGCAGGAGCTCAACGAAAATAAGACAAAAGGTCACTGGATACATGGCGGCGGCCCGCAGGCTGCGCTCTCCTCGGCCCGGACCGCTAGTCCTCAGCTATTTTTCCCAGCCTCTGGGGAAGGGACGGTATGAGCCCAGGCCGAGCGTTCAACGGACAGCGAGACGCAGGACCCAACGTACAGGTCTTTGGCTGACCCCGCGCGGAGCTCCGAGACAGCCCGCCGCCCTCGCCCGCGCCTGCGCAGAACAGCCGGCCCGCGCCGTGGGCTGTGTGCGAGCGACCCCCACGCACACACTCACCTGCCGACGTGGTTAAGCGAGGACAATCAGCCTGTGTGCCCCGGAACGCCGACCTATGCGCTCCTAAAAACCGACTCCCGGAGGAGCTCAGCTTGCGGCCTCCCCACATCGCGAAAGGATCCACCTCTTCCGGTCCCTCCCGCAAAACATCCCGAACAGAAAGGTTCCGAGAGCCAAACTAATCATGGTCGCAGTGATGGGTGTTATAGATGTGTGACTGTAGTTACTCTTACACGCTCAACATGTCAAATTGTGCATGCAGTTAAACTATAGAATGTTTCTATTGTCATAAACTAACTTCAAGATCCTCTGTCTATTCCTGTATGACCACCTCAAAGTAGCCATCAGTCATGATACCACTTCAAGCTATGTGATCTAGCTTTTATTCCTGTATAGCTCTAATTATTTCATATTTAACAGATGTCTCCCAAGGACACTCCTGTAAGACACTGACCAAAACTTACAATCACAAAAGATCCGAAGCACTTCTTCCCTAAGAGAATTGTTTCCCATTTCAAGGCACTCAAATGTCAGAGGGCCAGAAGTCTAAATTGAAAGTTTGTTTTCTGTGAGTGACCTGATAATGTTCCCGACAGGGCACACATGACATAGCAGGAAACTGTTAATCACTCAGGCTAGGCAAACTTCACTTAAGGATTAGAACAGGCAACCTAACATTTTACTTCTAAATATGTAACAGCCTTTCCTTGGGTAAGAACAATGATAAATGTCCAACATCAAAGACAAACAAAATCATTATACATTTTTAACAGGCAGGATCAGACTGGTAAAGGGTTCTTTGAATTAGTCAAATTTACTGCTCAGTAATGGTCTTTCTCTCTTATGGCTTCTTAGTAAAATATTGACCTCCTCCTAAGAGTGGTTGCAGATTTTTCAGTTGTCTTCAGAGCTCCTCTCTCAAGATGCATGACCATCTCTCCAACTGAAGGCAGAAAGCTCTGCACAAAAGAACATTTTGCATGTGTTATGTCTGCTGGAGTGACAGATCCCAGGAAAAAGCAAAGTGCAAGTATGATTAAAGTTCTAAGAGCTTGATTTACATGTACTTTCTCTGAATGATTCCCCTCACTGGGCTGCAGAGCCTCTCCACTACATTTTCAGTTCAACAACAAAGGCAATCAGTGATTTGCCTTAATACCAATAGGAAACAAAAGCCTCTT
The DNA here is from genome assembly GCF_009873245.2 of Balaenoptera musculus. Classification (NCBI taxonomy): domain Eukaryota; kingdom Metazoa; phylum Chordata; class Mammalia; order Artiodactyla; family Balaenopteridae; genus Balaenoptera; species Balaenoptera musculus. Next base: position 59,719,489 of record NC_045796.1, on the reverse strand, counting down.
GAATACCCACTAGTTTGGCTCAGATAAGCAAAACTAGCTTGCAGTACTTTTCTCTACAAATATCAATAAAAGGCTCTTCCAATGACACCTAAACCCAAGTTGTACTGGAGGAACAGCAGCTATAATGCGATGTATGGCTGTTGTGAGATATTCCTCAGATCATCCCCATAGTCTCACCCATAAACGTGTTATAGAGTCTACAGTTTATTTTGCTATAAAACTAAAAATCTATTTAATACTTTGAAATTCAATTTTATTTTATTTTTTTTAAGAAATTCACGTACTTTTATTTATTTATTTATTTATTTATGACTGTGTTGGGTCTTCGTTTCTGTGCGAGGGCTTTCTCTAATTGTGGCAAGTAGGGACCACTCTTCATCGCGGTGCGCGGGCCTCTCACCATCGCGGCCTCTCTTGCTGCGGAGCACAGGCTCCAGACGCGCAGGCTCAGCAATTGTGGCTCACGGGCCCAGTTGCTCCGTGGCATGTAGGATCTTCCCAGACCAGGGCTCGAACCCGTGTCCCCTGCATTGGCAGGCAGATTCTCAACCACTGCGCCACCAGGGAAGCCCGAAATTCAATTTTATAATTTTATATAAACTTTTTTCATTTAAGTTAAGGGTAAAGTGCTCCCTTACAGCTAACAGTTTTACCTCTTTGAAATGATAACACTACCACATCCACTTCGGTTTAACTGATAAATTTTTGTATTTACAAAATTCGATATATTCAATAAATTGGTAACTTAAGATAATTTTATCTTAACATTACCATAATCAGAATGTGGCAGATTTAATTTATGTGTTTTTATAGGAAACCTCTATGGATGACACCTAGTAAACCTTCATGGTATCAATGTAACTCATCACACGAGTTATTTTAAGGGCTATTACGTTATTTTAAGCCCATTTTCTCATATAAGGTTTAGACATTACAACCAAATTCTACTTAAAACTGAAGAACTTAAGACCTTAGAGATAATCTAATTCCACCCTTATACAGCTGAAGAAACTGAGTTCCACTGTGATTGATTTGCCCAAAATATATCAAACAGCAGAGGCAGGACAAGCCAATGAATCTAATACTATTTCCACTAAACCATGCTTTGCACATTTTAGAAACTTCAATAAATTAAAAATACTATTTATATACTTCATGTCTTCCTTTGAAGAAACAAAGTAACTCAGACATTAAAAAAAAGATGATGTTTGGAAAGTTCACCTATTGTGTATTATACCATTAGGAATAGATGCTTTTTTAAAAAGACATTTTACAAGGGCAGGAAACATACACTGAAATTCCACACCAATCTTTATTTATATTTTGGGGCCTGAAACAAATCTTATAATTACCTCTTTCCAAATTACATTTTATTCTCTTAATGGTGTGGTTTACCCCCATTCCACAAAAACAAGTATGATTAATACACTAGAAATATTTGAAAAGAAAACCTCTTAAGACAGTTTTTATTAACCAATCCAGACCAATGATTGTCTCAAAAAATTAATCTATTAATTTTCTGGTGGTATCATTTTAGAAAAGGCTTCATAACCAAATTACACATCTAATTAACTTACGTATAAGTCTTAGCATTCACATCCCAAATCATGGAAGCCCTGTTTATAAAATCTTACCATTCAAGGTAAACATACTCCATTAATGTCAGTGAAATGATGAATTCTCTAAACTGAAAACCCAAATATCTAATTATAATACTGATGTATTTACTAATAATCACATACATCATGACTATGTTTTTAAAAATATCTACAGATAGGAAGCTTGCATATTATGGCAGAGTAAATCAAATTGTCAAATGCTACTTTTGGCTCTAGTTCATATCTTGCTTAAAAATGTGCATATCATAGCCAGTAGACTTTTTCTGTAGAATTTTATTCTGAAAATATTATTTCACTTGAGATTGATCTAAAAAACATTTTTAGATATGAAAATGTTATACAACTTATCTATTACAAATTAATCAGATAATTCTGCAATTAGGTATACTGTGTTAGCTCACCTACATAAAAAATATTGCACATTTTCCTTTACTTATCTCAGATGTGACTGATGCCTAAACTATATAGAATTCCAAACTATTTAAAAGTTATTGTGTGAAATGTCAACTTAATAAATATCAGAACTAAATGCACTGTAAAACAATATTTTTGGTAAACATGCATTTATTCACAGTTGATTTCCTCTAGATAAATGCGTAACTGCTCAAAATTATTTAAGAACCTATGTAGAGGTACAAGAGCACACTATTACAAGTCTATTTCTACCTTCATTTTGAGGAAACACTGATCTTGGCAAAAACCTGGCTTACTTTAAAATGAACTACTGCTGGTAACAAGGCATACTCTAAAACTCTTGTGACCTGCACCTGCTTTTTCCTTTTTAAATTAAAATTTAAAAGCATTTGTTTTCAAAGATTTATCTATTGTGGCATAAGTGAGTAATCATATAAAGACCCTAAAAGCATTTCAGTTGAGCATTTCAGTGCCTGCAGAGCCTCATTTTACTCGTAAGTTATGACTGCCTTAAACTGCTAGACAACTCACTGATCATAATTTTAAGAAACTGACAAAACCAGATCATTTTAATGTTATGAAACTGACACAAACCTGAATAATACAGTATTCCTCCACTGAGCTGAGGTCATATTACACTTTAAAAATATAAATAAATATATCAAATTGTGAGTTTTAGTTCTATAGTAACCCCAAAGTGTTTAAAATATGCTTTAAAACAGAAGTAGGAAACTGCAGAATATAGTTCCAGACTTGCACTGCTGCTAGTGTCAAACACAGTCATTCCTTATAAATAATTCTAACGGTGCACTGCTCTGATTGATTCCAGCACTTTCATTTTACAGGAGTGAACCATACTTTATACACACAGAGAACATATTACTTGAAAATCCCCAGAACAGGAAGAAAAGTTTAGAAAGCTGTCAAATGCTTCCAAATGAACGTGAAGATCTATTTCTGGCCCTCTTCTACACCCTTATAGTTGAAATTTGACAAAAATCCATGGTATAATTTACAGATTTTGACAAACTATTAATTTAAAACCATTTTCTTTGGGGGAGATGAGAGGAAGTACCTTTAAAACCTGTTATACAAAACTCCAGCTGCCTTTTTATAAAAGTACGTTCCTTAGATTAAAATCATAAAATTAATGTGCAAGAGGTTAACAAAAATGAACTAAAGAGCTTTATTGACATCACAGTACATTCAAGAATAATTTTAAGAACATTACAGCTGAAAGAGAATGGCATGTTTATAGTCTTATTATGCACTATTTTTTGAAAAAATGTAATACAAAGAAATCCTATTAAGTAACTTGGAGCAGCATTTGGAAAAAGTACACCTATTTACAGATTAAAAAAAAAAAAAAATTCTGGTTTCACCTACACAGCCACAATGTGCCTCTATAATGAGACAAGCCCTTAAAACTCATGGAATTTTTTAAACATCATGGCATTCTTGCCACATCATTCCTCAGCGTTTACGACGGGGAGGGGTTGTTGATCTGAAAAAAAGAAAGGGAAAAGATAAAATTTAAAAATAAAAATGTATTTTATACTAAAGAATCTGCAATTTTCAAATAAATAATATTATATAGGATTTCTAAAATTACTTAAGACTATGATCATTTATCAAGTACCAAACTGAGTTTATTAAAGAGAGAGAGAGAAAGGACACTTTCAACTTTGCATAAATTCAGTCAAATTTTTTTTTTTTTTAAATCAGACAAAATACTTTAAAAAGTATACTACCTTGATCGGGACTTAGACTTGTGTTTGCGGCTTGCCTTCTTACCAGACCTTTGAGATTTCTCCATGGATCGCGACCGACTATGTTTAGGCTTCTTAGCCTTCTTTTCTTTGCTACTTCCTGGAGATTCAGAACTGCTCCTTCCACTAGAATCAGAGCCTGAATGTTTTTTACTGTCTTTGGTAGTACTTTTTTTACTATCCTGTCTAGAATCATGTCTTATGATTTTAACAGATATAGAACCACTCCTAGAGAATGTTCTTTCACTTTCTCGTTTCCTTTTTAACCTATCATCCTGACTACTGAACTTAAAATCTTTTTCTTCCCTTTTTTGTTTCTCTTTTCTTTTATCCTGTTCACGCTCCCTTTCTTTGTCTTTCTTTTTCCTATCTTTATCTATACTTCGACTCCTCTCTTTTTTCCTCTCTTGTTCTTTAGCCTCACCTTTATGCTTATGACTGCTCCCACTAAGATTTCCACGTTGATCATCAATTTTACGCCTATCTCGACTCCTACTGCGACTGGACCGATTGGTTCGCCTATCCCTTGAGCGACTTCTACTTCTACGTCTCTCTCGGGAAGGACTTCGATTTCTTCGTCTTTCTCTTTCAATGCTAGTTCTATTAGACCTCCTCCTATCTCTAATCTTTACTCTAGCCCTATTGCTCTCTATTTTAATTCTGCGAGAGTAACTTCTACTCCTACTACGCCGAGCTTTAATTGTTGGCGATCTACTCCTACTATGTCTCTTTTTTCTTTTAGGAGAAGAAGATCGGGAAGAAGTGCGACTACTACCTGAGCTAGAACTGTACGAAGAGCTAGAGACAGTACTACTAGTACTACTACTTCTGCTATTGCTACTGGAACTACCACTACTGGAACTTCCTGATCTACTCCTTCCTTGTTTCTCTTTTTCTTTATGCTCTTTTTTTGGTTCTAAAACTGACGTAGTTTCATTTGGAGTCCTTTTCTTTTCATTAACCACATCACCATCTGTTTCTCTTGCTTCTAGTAGTGATAAACTATTTTGCTCTTTATGGATAAATTCATTCATCTCTTTTGTAACCCTTTCTGTTTGTTGCTTTTCTTCTGAAACAGAAAAAGACAAAAACAGTAAGAAAGGCAAATGTGCAATGAAAAAACTCCCATGCTACCAAATTTCAAGCTACCAGACTACAAAAATACAGCAGCACTGTTCAACAGAAATAGAATGCAATAAGCAATTCAGGGTTTTTTAACAGCTACATTTAAAAAGTAAAAAGAAACAGGTGAAATTAATTTTCATATTTTATTAACCCAACATATAAAAAATATTATCATTTCAACATGTAATGTTAAAAAGAATATTGAGATATTCTGCTCTTTTTTTTTTTTTTTTTTTAATGTAAAGTCTTTGACATATAGTGTGTATTTTATACCTACAGCACATCTCAGTTTGGGCTGGCTTCATTTGAAATGCTCAATAGCTACATGCAGTTAGCTGCCTTCCTGGACAGTACAGCAATAGAGTACCAAAGTGTAGAGGTACAGTAAAGCAAGTAAGAAAAGATTTCCCTTTTGTATAATAAGGCAACTTGAAGGTAAGTAAGTAATTTATATGAAATTTTTGGCTGTTAACTCTTAGTAAGTAATTCTCAAATAGTCCAAATAAGATTTTTCAAAAAAGAAATTCTAAATAAATATTCTTTCATTATTCCTAGTATCATTATATAAACTAAGAACTGTACACATGTACAGCATTTTACATAAAAAACCTTCTAAAAAGTCCTCTATTATCCTTAAATATGCTAGCTACAAATTACTTTTCAATAGTTTACAATATATTTCCCCTTTCAAAAGTCTTTTCATTTTAAGAACTTTTTTTTTTCTTAAAGATTTTTTGATGTGGACCACTTTTAAAGTCTTTATTGAATTTGTTACAATATTGCTTCTGTTTTATGTTTTGGGTTTTTGGCCTTGAGGCACATGGGATCTTAGCTCCCCGACCAGGAATCAAACCTGCACCCCCTGCATTGGAAGGTGAAGTCTCAACCACTGGACCACCAGGGTAGTCCCGTTAAGAACTTTAATAAGAAATAAAAATACACTAAATAGCTTAACTTACAGCCAATGGAACTAATGTCTCCCAAAACAAAAAAACTTTTATAAACTATAACTTTTTACAATCAGTTTTGACTTTAACTTTGATAAAAACTGCAAATGAGCCAAAAAACCTTAGTTTCAGTTACATCACATATTATTTATAATCTAGCCTTGATTCTATCGTTTGGTATTTTTAAGTTGGTTATAAAATAAAAAGAAATATGAACAGAACTGTACAAACACTGAGTCTAAAAGATATACCTTCCATCTGTTTATCATGTAACAGCTGCTGTTCTTTTTCTTTTCTCCAAAAAGCTTCCTGCTTTTGCCGGATTCGGTGCCGCAATTCCTCATCATCAGTGTCAGATGACTCAGAGCCTCGGTCGCTCCTCTCATCTTCACTGTCTCCTGATCCGTAACCGCCCAGTCCACCTGTGTGCATAAAGCCCAGTCTATCATATGTCAAACTTACTCCATGCACTAAAAACTTTTTCAGGCCCGAGAAGAAAGCTCATTTCTTTTTTCATTGCCTTTTCTTGGAAGAATATGCTTATTCGGGGTGGGGAGGAGTATAAATTACAATGCTTAAGGAGAACACAGAATCCTAAAGAAAACTGATACTTAGTATCTTATTCTTTCAAGAATATTTCATATGTTTCTCACCATAAGGGAATCTTGAAAATGATTGTCTTACTGTGCATGCTAACCAACAAAGCCATTTAATAGGGCAGTAACAAAGCCTTACTAAAGCATAATCAATTCAAACTACCTTACTCAAATTTATGAAGATCCTGAAAATATTTCTAAAATTAACTCTTTCATTGTTCAAAGCTTAGAAATCCAAGGGATGCTAAATATTTTTTTCCTAACAAAGTTGGAATACTGTAATTCTCACTGATACAGAAATGGTATGGTGCTAAAACTGCTCCCCACCCTGAAGTGATCTAAATAGTAATCATAACAAAATCACATGGGCATTTGGTTTTACCCATTTCTGTTGACCCTCACAAATATTAATTTGAAATGATGATGTGGAAAAGGCAAATTCAAGCTCTTATATACTTGATAATATATCATGCAAATTGCAAATTACGAACACATCACTACTATCATGCTGTAAGATACCCTTTCCTCTACGTAAAAACTTGACTTGCTGCAACACAATCTAAATAAAGGTCCTTAAGAGCATTAGTGGATAGGTTTTTCCCTAAGGCATGTATGTAATAATTCTGAAAGTGAGCTTAAATGCTATCATGGCTAAATTATGAACTATTATAACTTGTACTAATAAACTATGAATTAGCCACCACATTTATAATAATCCCACTGTGAATGCTTTAGTAAAAAAAAAAAAAAAAGCAAACCTTTTAGAGGCTATAACCCTAAAACCTAAATTTTATAAACTGTGTAGGACTAGTACAGTTTCAAAACAGAACACGTAGAGAGACAAGGTAAGTGTGATTTTTCCCTTTAAGGCCCTCTCACAAATAAGGAGAACACTTACCGAGTCCAGTGAGGGAAGCCAGTGCACTGGACTGTGCCAGCTGTTTTGCAGGAGCTTTGTATCACATCAACAACAGGAACAACATGTTAACACAAATAGCCACGATTTCATAGTCATGAGAGTCTATGGTATTGTTAAATCTACTACTATTGCTGCTTTTTGGGGAGAGAAGAAACATTAAAAACATAACATTCATTTTAAACCAGTAGCATGTCTGGCCTTGAAATTATAATTCTGATGTGAGCTGAAATTGGTTGATAATGAGGAAAAATGCTGACCAGTACAGTGGTATTTTTTTTTTTTTGAGGTATGGCCCATAATTTAAATTTTTCTTTCAATATACTTTTTAAGTGTTACTAAAAATATGGGGGGGGAGGGGACATTAGCTGCTTCTGTAAAAATTATAAGTGGTAAACTGTGAAAATTCTGAAGGTTCATAATTCATTAGGCAAACTAATTATATTAGAAATCATATACCAATACCATGGTATCTATATATATATAAAAAAATCAGGTGAAATTGAACATCAAGAATTTTCCACAATACATTTTATAGAACAACAGCAAAATTGCTAATCTGTGCTCAGGTAGGTTGGATAAAACAAAAATATCTGTATAGTTTTTAATACGGTGTCTACAAATCTAACCTTTCCCAAAGAGTTAAAACATGCAAGAGACTATTGAAAATCTGCTAGTAATTCAACAAGGACAACAAAAAAAGTCCAAAGTAGCCACCAAAACCAAAAGACCCCCAGAAAAAGAGAACCAAGAACACCCACAATATACCTTTCGTTGCTTTCCGGTGTGCATCTTTGGCTACATAATAAATTTCTTCATCTGTGACATCCAGTAGAATTTCAGTCAGAAGCATTTTTGTCAGCAACATCTACAGAAGGATATTTTATATGTTTTTTTCTAATTTATTATAGTTACTGATACAGTTTGACATTTTCAAAAAAATTAAAAGGCAAAGCCGTTTTATAAAACATTTTTAGAGATCAGACCAGCTATTCCAAGGAATAGAGTATCTTGAAAATTACTGTATTATCAAAACTTTAAAAATTTTAAAATCATGTGGATTAAAAAATATATATATGAATTTATCTGTACAGTAGAGAAACTGAATTCTAATTCTAGAGACAAAACATTTTTTTAAAGTCCCTATTAATAAGTTTCCACAAGTGTTTTGAGAGAACTATCCCTTCATTTAATAATATTATTAGTAAGCAGCACAATACTAGTTTCTTATGTCACTTAGGAACTTACATTAACCCTCAGCTCAAAGTAAAATTTGAGGGGAAAAAAACAAGGAAAATAACAAAAAGGCAGTCATTCCATTCTGTGAGAAGAAGTCCTTTTTTTCTTGATTACTATAGCACAGCGTACAATAGACTTGAAATAAGGGCTGGATTCTAGCATCGGTTTGGCTACCAACAGCTGTTTCAAATGTGAGCCTCTCTGGGATTCAGATTACTCATCTACTAAAATAAGAGTATACTGAATCAGCTTCATCTAAAGACATTTCAAATATCACTGGTCTTTCAATACGAGAAACGCAGCACATTATATTCCCAATCTCAGAAACTGACAATACACATTATAGGCACTGAAGGCTTTGAGAATTCTTGCAATGAAGAAATATGTTTAACTGTGTTCAATCCAGTGCTTCCTAAATTTATTTTTCTATGCAGCCTTTTAATCTTTTTCAGTATTCAAAAAACACACTTTAGAAAAATAATAAATAATAAATGTTCTCTTGGGTCTCATGCAGTAAAACACTGTTTAATTTAAAATGTGCTTAAATAACTGCTTTATAAGCTGTGATTTCGTATTATGTTACTTGGATTTTGCAGACATTATCACCCAGCAAATATACATTTTATAACTGTTTCACAAGTTCTCTCTCAAGTTTAAGATAGCCAACCAATAATTTAAAAAAATTATAAACAAGATAAACCCTATAATATAATGTTGCATGTCAATTATACCTCAATTAAAAAAAAATTTTTTTTAAGCCTGTACATGGTAAAGGTAAGAAATTTAACATTCTACCATTTGATACTCTTTCTCTTCTTCGGTCATTTCTGGTTCACTTTGATCTTCTTGAGGAACTGGAGATGGACTTCTGGTGACTTTTCCACTGCTTGCGGCCTCCACATTTTCAGTGTCTTCATCTTCCTCATCACTATCCTAAAAAAAGTAATAGCACTTTCGGGTAGCCCAAATTCATGCTTATAATATAAAATAATTATCTTATATATTCTATTTTAAAACCCCAAATTAAAGTCTATGAAACAGATATATAAAAATGAAATTTCTCTAAATTACATTTTTGTGCTATAGATTTCATTTGATAATTTAAAATGTTACCTGAGAGGAAATATTAAGATTACAAGATGACTTATGAGGATCAATTTCAATTATTTTTCCATTTTTTCCCCTTAGTTAAGTTTTACCTTATTTTATAAATAACTAGAAGCACATCAGGCCCAGAGACTGATTTAATTAATATCCATTATATATGATGGTCCTGACATGAGTGGCGTGTAGAATTTTGGATAAATGCACCACAGTCATATTATTCAGTGTAACTTTTACAGCTGTAAATGTAAGCTATTTACCTAAAATCATGTGACTTAAAAATCTAAAGTCAGTTTCCAGATCTCAGCTGGCTAGTGAAATTTGCTTTTTTTAGCTACGTAACAGACAGATAAGCAAGAAATGAGGTCTACTTCAGATAGAGGAAATACCAGCAGTTTTTCTCTCTGAATGGTTTTAAGTTTTCAGTATCCAGATAGCATACCTTAAAAAGGGGACTCTTCTTTAAGCAAAGAAGTATTCCATAGTCATTCTTAACAATCCTACTAAGTAAAAGACAAGGTGATCACCTAAATACAACTATGGAAAGACTATTTGAACCAGGGGAAGATACATGTAACACAAGTCCAAAGGCATCTGGGAGGAGAGGGAGGATAATCTCCAAACAGTTTTTTTGACACTTAAAAAAAAACATCAAACCTGAAAATCCACTATTTCATGTAAAGATTGAAAAAAATTTTTTTTTCTTTGTTAAAGGTAAACGTTAATAGTGCCATCCTGTTGTTTCTTATCGGTATAACACCCAGGATAAAATCACATCTTCGGCATGGTTCTTTTGTTAAAAAATAAAAGTAATTTATGGCACTCATGGAATTTAAGCAAAGCCAATCTGCTTAAGTCTAGTTAATTTGCTGTCCTTGAGACTTATTTCTGAAGCAGAAAATGGCCTTGGGAGGAAGAACCATTTCCTGAATTGCATACTGGCCAGTGCTGTGGCTGTCATACCGTCTAGGAGCATACTGTTGCTAAACAAAAAAATTTCTAAGCCACTCATGCCATCTAACTGGTGGAGTTCTTTTTTTTTTTTTTTTTAATATTTATTTATTTTGACTGCATTGGGTCTTCATTGTTGCACGCGGACTTTCTCTAGTTGCAGCAAGCAGCGGCTACTCTTCACTGCGGTAGGTGGGCTTCTCATTGCGGTGGCTTCTCTTGTTGCGGAGCATGGGCTCTAGGCATGTGGGCTTCAGTAGTTGTGGCTCGTGGGCTCAGTAGTTGTGGCTCGCGGGCTCTAGAATGCAGGCTCAGTAGTTGTGGCACACGGGCTTAGTTGCTCCGCGGCATGTGGGATCTTCCCGGACCAGGGCTCGAACCCATGCTCCCTGCATTGGCAGGCGGATTCTTAACCACTGTGCCACCAGGGAAGCCCACTGATGGAGATTTAAAGAGTTAAAACTTTGTTACTTTCAGTGCCTATGTCAAAAACTATGAAAGTTATTACATCCTTTGGTGTAAGTATAGTTTTGTTTTAGAGTCCATCACTAGGGAGTTAGCTGTACTACAACAAAAGAACACAGATTTGTTTGTCAAGGTAAAACCTATTATCTAGCACCCCAATTAATAACTTCTCTCTGGAATGAAATGTTTTATAAATTTGCTGTCCCCTTTCTCCTTACTACCCTCAACAATACATACATAAAAACAATCTCCAATATACTTACTGAAAGTAATCTCAAGGACATTACTCTAATACTTTTTTATAAGCTAAATTAATATCTATTTATTTCAATACTTTTTAAAAATTGAAGTATAGTTGATTTACAATGTTTCCAGAGTACAGCAAGTGATTCAGTATACATATATTTTTTTCAGATTCTTTTCCATTATAGGTTATTACAAGATATTGAACAAAGTTCCCTGTGCTATACAGTAGGTCCTTGTTGTTTATTTTACTTATAGTAGTGTGTATCTGTTAATCCCAAATTCCCAATTTATCCCTCCCCGCACCTTTCCCCTTTGGTAACCATAAGTTTTTCTATGTCTGTGAGTCTATTCTGTTTTATAAATAAGTTCATTTGTATCTTTTTTTTTTTTAGATTCCACATATAAATGATATATTTGTAAATTGTAAATGTAAATTGGTGCAGCCACTATGGAAAACAGTATGCAAGTTCCTTAAAAAACTAAAAATAGAGTTACCATATGATCCAGCAATCCCACTCCTGGGCATATATCCAGAAAAGATGAAATCTAATTCAGAAAGATACATGTACCCTGATGTTCACAGTAGCACTGTTTACAGTAGCCAAGACATGGAAGTAACCTAGATGGCCACTGACAGATGAATGAATAAAGAAGACGTGGCGTGCATATGTAATATTCCATATACACACAATGGAATATTACTCAGCCATAAAAAAGATGAAATAATGCCATTTACAGTAACATGGATGGACCTAGAGATTATCATACCAAGTCAAATAAGACAGAAAAAGTCAATTAACTTTTCACACAGATGTCACAAGGAGTTTTATGTCAGGAGTGTCTACTTACAAATTTACTTCTCTGAGGTAAACGAGGGCCATCTCCTCCTTCAGCATCTTCTGCAGCCTTCTTTTCTTTTTTGGACAATTGTGAACGTTGTTGTTCCATTCTTTCTTTCTCCAACTTCTTCTGCTTTTCACGTTCCATTTTTTCAAGACCTTCTCGAATCCAAGCTGGAAGAGTCCTGCGTTTTACTGCATCTGTTTCACGTGGAACAAAATATTCATAAGTCAGCTAAGTAAAAATTGTAAATGCATGAGTTTCTTATTCTTAAATTTCTACAATCTTCGTAACTTAAAAAAAAATAATGCTGGTGCCGTTTGAGTGCTAGTGACAAATACTATCATTCTCCAGCAAGGCAGTGGTAATAAAAACAATCCACTAAACATAACGCTTTTCTTTAAAATCATCACTTTTAATAGCAAGAGTGAACACTGCCTTAATGCTTATAATGTGCCAAGGCACTAGGGAAGTCCATCATCTCACTTAATCCCAAAAAGCCCTAAAAGAGCACTACTATTACTCCATCTCTTTTTAAGTGAGGAAACGGAGGCTCAAAGAGATTAAGTGATGTGCTCAAGGTTACAAAGACAATAAGTAGTGATGTGGGCTAATTCAGAGCCAACTGTTATACTATGCTGCTTCCTAAAATGTGAAAACAGAACAGAATTAAACAAAACCACAAGCCTTCACAGTAAGAATTCATTTGAACTAATATTATTCCTTAAGTTAAAACAGAAGTTAGAATCTTCCTAAAATGTCTACTTTGTGATAAAAAAAGAAAGAAAGACTTAAATGTCCATTAAGTGCTAGATTTGGATTTCCAGATAAAAAGGAACATAAATATGTAACTTGTCAGTTGCAATAAACTAGTTCTATTATGTTATTTAAAAATTAAAATTGTCTGCCAAAAACTATGGAAAGTGAAATAAAGAAATTAATCTGACAGCAGTATTATCAGATGAACTGAGAGTGGAAAGAGTCCATAGAGAGAGAACAAACAGGAGGTTTTAAAGGGGGAACTGATCATATACTGGCATAATGTAGCTATCAACATTGAAGAAATATCAACATGCTATGGTCACAGTAAATTTCAATTTCATCACAAAATCTGGAGTTTAAGGTAAAGATTCATTTTAAAGGAAAATATTCAAAACCTTAAAGATTTTAGATAGCATCTTTTTTGTAATTTTAAGGTTTATGGCTATAAAATGATAGGATTTTAAAGTATCGTTTCCTAACATATCAGAGTATTAGAACAATTTAAGAAAATAAAACATCCTTTTTACATGATCAAAAAATCATGCCAATTGTGGTTCACTAAACTTAAATAGCTACCAATTTGTGGCGGCTCCTGCTTCACAGGAAGTGCAATAGGTGAGCGCTGCCGATCCCTGAACGATGATGGCCTTTCTCTTCGATTCTGGGGAGGTGCCGGAGGTCCTGGAGGTCCTGGTTGCCAATAGGGAGGATGAAATCCACCTTGCGGTGGACCAAAAGCAGCCCCATGCTGAAAGAGTATTGCAGTTTATTTTTCTTCACATTAATACAATATACTCTCTGGGACACACGTGTGTTATGAACTGGGACAGTAGAAATCCATGTGTGCAGCAAATCCAAGAATTCCATGGTTCTAATATCCACCGATATTTCTGTAGCCCCAAGAACCTAGGCTTACTTTTCTTAAGAAAGATAAAGATTTTCTGCCTATGTAAATGCAAAGAGCCATATAAAATCCAGCTGGTAATACACTACATTCAAGAAGTATAAAAAAGGATATATAAATGAGCTTTTTCATTCTGAATCCATTTATAAACTAATCCTTCCACTACCAAGAAATCAAATAAATGTCAGTTTTTCTGTAACTAGAAAATCACAGGAAAAAAAAGTTTTAAATCAATTCCAACTTCCTAGTTATGAACTTATTTCTATCATCTTGCAAGAAATATCTATTTTAAGCTAAGATAAAAGCTACTGCATCATTACATTATATTTTTTTTTTTGTAATTTTGCCATTTTCAGAGGCTTTTCTAAGCCAGATGCCAACAGAGCTCTTTGCCTTGTTAGCATGGGGATCTACCAAGCAAATGTTGTGTAAGTAGAAGCTCCGCACTACTACATTTTTTTCAAAACAAACAAAAACTGTCCTATCTGTATACCAAATACTCATATACAAAAAGTATCTGAATGTGTATGAATAAGAGGATTACTGTCTCAAGGTGAATACTGTTTACGATTATGCCCATTATCCATACAATTAGTGAAATAACATATGGGTTTTTTCCAAAATTTTAAATGATAGCTCAGTTTAAAGGTAACGATTGCAATCAATTATTTCAAAATGACACCTAGCACTATAATTTAAGGGTGGACCCTGGCAGAGTGATTAGAGAAAATATAGCCCCTCTTAATGACACTATTCCCCATAGAGTTCTATGTCCCTAGGAATGAATTAGATGCTACAAAGAAAATTATGTACAATTCCATAAACATGTCATGTCAGAACGGAAAAAAAATGACAACACTAGAAAATGTCTCAACTCTACATAGCAGAAGGAATTGCCTTTAGGAAGATGATCTATGTTCTTCATGTACTGTATTCATGTCTTAACCATAATCTATTTTTGATAAATAATGTATTCAACTACCGTGCATTTTCTAAATTTTATTTAATATTTAAAGGTACCATCTTGAAATTATAAATTAGAAAACAAAACATCATATGGCTATTGCACTTACACATTTTTCATTTTATCCAAATTTTTCCCTAACAATCCTTTATACCATTTTCCTAAGCAAATCAAAAACCAGAAAATAAAAACCTAATGATTTTAATACTCAAAAACTGATAACTTTTTTGAGACATAATATGTGCTTATCTGTACAAGACTGAAAAGTGAAACACATATCTTAGGTACTCTTGATGAGACACCTCCAAAGAATGGATTACGTGCACATCTACAATATTAAAGCAACAAAATATCTTTCACCTGATAGTCAAACTGGTTCACTGGCCCCACTGCAAAATTATCGGGTGGTCCACCAAAGTTGTGATTGTTCTGGTTAAATATATGCCTGTTGTCAGGGGCAAATTCCCCACTGTCCTGACTGTTGCTGTCTTCGGAAGGAGGAACAATGTCCATTGGGCCTGGTGTTGGTGGCATCCATGGCTGCTCTGGAGGGGGGTGTGGGGGCTGCTGATGCATTCCCCATTCTATTCAGGATTTAGGCATAAAAACATTCAACAGGGGTTATAACAAAATCAGCACACATCTTTAAGATCTCAAGAAAGCTACATTTTTCAGTAAAGAAACAGATTAAAAAATTTATGACTTCTTGGTCCAATTTCTTTTGCATATCTTAAAAATAAGCAATGAATTAATCTAATAAATAATTAGAATGAGCTAACTTCCACTCTAATTCATAGCCTAAACAAATGGAAACCAAATGCCCAAAATTATTTTTAATGAACATAACAAAATCCAAAGCAATTTTCTGTTGAATTTTTCTATTTCTGCTCAGTAACAATACCATGAAAATAATACCTTGAGATTTTTATATAATTTCTTTCTTCCATGAACACATTTATCCTCACAACATCCCTGTGAGGTAGGGAGAAATCAGGTACTATTTTTGCCAATTTCAGGAAGGGAAATTGAGGCACAGAGGTAAATCACTTGCCTGGGACACAAAGAACACCAGCAGAGTAGAGTTGGGGAAGTGGGAATGCCAGGGTGAATCACTGATGAACTTAGGAACCAAAACATTTTCAAATGTGGGAAAATTTGGCACAGACTCCAGAAAACTAGAAATGAACTACTTCCCAGTATTAAAGATTAGAATATTCGTTATTCTTTTAAAAGTGATATTACAGGATTACTTCCTGAGTTTTCCATTCTTACATTGAGAAACAATAATAAGTACTAATAAGGAAAAGGAGCTATGACTTCACCACTAGCATAATCAAAGTAAGATTCACCTATAAAAATGTGAAGTGACTGTTAAAAATAATTAATAACACAAGTCATAGAAAACTGAACTAGCATCAAGGAACCTAATCATACTGTGAAGTAAAAAAGCAAACAAACAAAAAAAATAAACAGATAAAAACTTATGGAAGATCTTCACTATCTGAAAAAAAGGGAAGAGAGAGATGGGTGGATGGTAGGGGCAGAGTATATTTGACAGACTAATTTGTCACATAGTGACACAGTTTTTCTTTAATTAGAGACTAGACATGTTTTGCTCTGCCAGTGCTGCTGCTGAAAAGGCCAGAGGTTGCAACAGAGAGACATAGAATGCTCTCTTCCCTAGATGCCAAGTGAGGTTTCCAGTGTTCCCAGCCCCTGTCAGCCTAGGAATGAAGAACCAAGAAAAGAATCAAACTGAGTGCCACAATGCTAGCAGATGAGTATAGAATAATTTTAACCACAAAATTTCAAGGTCAAATCTAATTGAAACTGCCTAGTCTTTAAGAAGCATTAATTTCAAGAAGTCATAAAACTAAGCAAATTAAACAATTTAATTTTAATCCTCATTTTATTGTAAAAATAGTCCTAAAATTTGGAAAACATAAACAACAAACCTGGTTGCCACATTCTGTTAAAGTTCGAATCCCCTTGGAAATTCCCATGATTGTTTGGACCAGACTCCATTGTAGACATATCTTGTCCATTTGGCATCATTCCTGGTGGTTGTTCTACCATGCTTTGCTGTCCTGAAGCTTCTCTTTGGGCAATCCAAGCTTGAGCCAATGCAGCCCAGTCAATCTGGCCTAACATAATTTAACATAGCAGAATTTGGCATTCAGAATGTAGGAGCTAAAAGAACAGTGCCTCTATGTAAAACAAGCTTCTCAGTTATTCCTTACTAGAGATTTTAAATATTACAGAATGTTATAGTTGAAAAAAATACACAAAAATAACCCATATTCAGGCTACAAAATAATAAAAATTACTTAAGACATCCACAAAAACACTCTTAATCAATTTCTAATATTAACTCATAAGAAAATTTATTCCCTGCACCTTAAGTTTACTGAATTTTTAAAAACTCTTATCCCTTTTTTAAACCACTATAAAAACAAATGATTAACCTCACTCTTTCTCTAACAGGTCCCATCCAGGTCTACTCTGGATCCTATATACCTCACGTGAATATAGATAGCTATTCTTGTTCCTTCTCAGTCACCCTTCTTTAGCATCTTTAACTCCCTTCTCTAGTCAAAATATATCTCCTTAACAACTTCTTAGCCATTCTTTATTCAAAATTCATTGTTTCTGCTATCTTAAAGTTCCTCCTTTCATCAAATATCTATAGTTAACATTTTAAGATCTAATTCTACTAATAAAGTAAACAAAGTAGATTAAGATAGTTTTTTACATCTCAGTTTAGCAAAGATTAAATACATTCTCATACATTTTGATGAAAATGAAGTTAAACTTGACAATGTATATCTAAAACTTTCAAATGTACAACTGTGATCTATCAATCTATCAATGTGATCTTAGATTTTTTTTCCTAAGAAAATAACTGCACAAGTAATAATGGTACATACACAAAATTATGGGAATGACTTCAAAAAGTAAAGTCACAGACAATCTATCATCTAAAAGTGGATTTATTACAGTACAGTCCTATAACGGAATGCTATGTAGCTATTAAAAAAAAGAAATAGGATAAGATTAACCCAGTAAAGGCAGGACAGTGGAAGGGGTCATATCAGTTAAACAAGATTGGCTACGAATTAACCACTGCTAGAGCTAAGTAATAAATGGGGGCTCCCTATACTCGTTTCTACATCTGTATATGCTTGAAATATTCCATATTAAAGAGAAATTTAAAAATGATAGAGCATACCATCAGTTGACTATGATCTACATAGAATTTTAAGATTCCGAATTAACAAAAGTATGATTAAGCAACACATTTAAGAAAGACTTTCCTCTTTCTTTAGAAAACAAGAACTAAATCAGTTTTAAAAATATTAAAATCTACATAAAGCTTTCTACTCTTTGAGGAAATCTTCCAAAGGGAAGTCCATTCCCTAATATGTATGCTAGGTAAGATTATTTACAAGAAAAAATTAAAATCTGACCATAAAAATGATCCAATAAACCAATCCCAACTCTACCTCCCTTAATCCCAGTGCCTATGTCCCACTCATCTCTATACAACCACCTCCCCCGCTCCCCAAATTCAATTTGTTTCCTTACTTGGATCCTGCTGGTGCTGGAATGACTGCATCCATTGTTGTTGATTCAAGGGCCATTGCTGCCAAGGCTGTCCTCCTTGATCCCACATCCTGACTTTTAAAGTGTATCTGATTTTCTGTCTTCAACAAAATAAACATAGTTTAAAAATGAGAATGAGTGTTCTTTAATGTTAAAGCTCACACATCAGAAATTATTATATGATGATACATTTATGTGATCAGAGCTCTAAAATTCTGCTCAAAAGGTTGCCAAAGGCAACTGGAATTTTTTAGTTGGCAACCAAGAGTAGAAAATTTCATGTTAATGCTGACGTCAAGAGTTCGGGGGCAAGCACAGCTCTATTCAATTTAGCTCAAAAGGGGGAAAAAATCTAATTTTTCCCAATATAACTCTCTGGAAATGTAATTATTTTGAAGATTATAAAAAAAAAGTGATTTAATCTCCCTCAAACCAAGGCTCATTGAAGAGGGTAACCAAATAGCTCTAGCTAATGAAGGAAAACTCTTACTTATAAATTATAGTTAATGAATGCAGAAGGTAGAAAAGATTTAGAAAAGTGCCATATTGTCAAACCTAATAAAAACAGCTGATTCAGGCAGTCTTAGAAGAAAAGTTGATGGGAAATCAAAAATTCAAAGGTTGCCGAAATATCATCCCTACAGATTATTAAGTGTCTCCTCACGAGATACAAAATTACGTCCCCAGAATCACTATGAATATTTTCACCAAAAATGTTTACCTGAATCCAGCTGAGCTTTTGGCTCTCACTTTCAGTGTAAAGGAATATATTAGGGGACAAAGGTACTGGCCAAATAGTATCAAAAGAAACAATCAGACAAATCTAGAAGGTGAGACAGTCCAGAAGACCAGGTATCTTTTCTTTCCTTTTTTTTGGTGGGGGGGGGGGGCGCATCGCGCAGCTTGTGGGACCTCAGTTCTCCGACCAGGGATTGAACCCGGTCATGGCAGTGAAAGCCCGGAATCCTAACCACTAGGCCAACAGGGAACTACCCAAGACCAGGTTTCTTAACATATAATTAACATGGAAAAGTAGAGGGGAAAAACATACATTAATACCTATTAAATCTAGGTGATGAGCATGGGGGCAGGGAGGTTCATCACACTAGTTTACTTATCTGTAAACTAGTTTGAAAACGTCCATAATGAAAAGTTTTAAATGCTTACAGTCATTTTATCTCTGTACTTCATCCAACACTGATATACAACCCTATTCAAGAACCAATGACACACACAGTAAGCAGAGTATGTTTCTTCATTTTTGTACCCCAGGGCTTAGCACATAGCAGGCATTAAATAAATGTTTACTAAATGAATCCTTTCAGACTGACCCTTTCCTCTATTCTAAAAACAATACAAAACTACGCCTTAGTATTTATTGCAGTGTCACAGAAAGTGGGAAAGCCAGATATTAAGGAAGTAACAGACACCAACTTTAATACGACAATTGGCTACTACAATCCAGGCTCTTAGAGCTTGCAACCACAGTCTTTGCAGCATTCTCAGAATGTTACATAGTTCTGTCAATGGCAGATCCTGACCTCTCAATCGAAGAACACTGTGAATTAGGAAAGATGCATTCCTTTGTTATACCTTGTTACTTATGAGTCAAGTGCACTTATCTTCTAGCTGTATTAATATATTCTATTATAATGGGATTATTAGAATATGTCAAAATAGGCACTAAATAGTACCACACTTGAGGCCAACAACTGTACTGGGTATCAATTCCAAGCTAAAAATACTTCTTTTTCTAATCTCTCTTCCGATTTTCTCTCTTCTTTTTTCCCTCTCCTCTTTTCCAACTATACCTTTAAAGCCCTTTAAAGACCAATAACTCATTAGCACTCTTGAAAACTTTAATTAACTTTAATTAAAAGGTAACAAATAAATAAAGAGGAACACCCAGAAGAAATACCAACTGCAATTTTGACTGACCTCAGAGGTTCACCTTCTGTTTAAAATTTAGGTTGATTCAGAACTACAGCTTGGAAGCATAGCAGCAAGATTACTTATGCCCTGAAAAAAAAAAAAAAGTGTATGTTTGCACTTAAATTATGAAGAGCTATTTGAACTAATAAAAATAAATTCTAGAGATGCAACACGGAAGTGTGATCATCTCCAAATTAATTTGAACTTTCTCTTCCATTAATTTTATAATAGAAAAGATTCACCATTATAAAGTTAAGGGAAACAGGTACATCAGAAATGAGAAGGCAAAGCTTTAAAAACATTTTTCTTTCAAAAATATCTTTTTTATTTACTTGAACAATTCATTAACAATACAAAACAATGTCAAGCAATTTAGGAATTGTCATATATGCTGAGAAAAAAAGGAACAACAAACATTTTAAAAGATTTCTTCCATCTGATATGAACTTAAATGGTACAAATAAGGTAATAAATTCAGATTTTTCTATGGAATTCTAAGTTTAAAAATTACATCAGCAAGGTGAGAACAATTTGTCCCTCAAACGGTTTCATCTTCTTCCCATTAGATTAATACTTTTTTTTTTTTTAGATTTTTTTTGATGTGGACCATTTTTAAAGTCTTTATTGAATTTGTTACATCATTGCTTCTGTTGTTTTTATGTTTTGGTTTTTTGGCCATGAGGCATGTGGGATCTTAGCCCCCCAACAGGGATCAAACCTGCACCCCCTGCACTGGAAGGCAAAGTCTTAACCACTGGACCACCAGGGAAGTCCCCAGATTAATACCCAGATTAAGACCTTTTTAAAGCTGATAGAAAGACAAATGTATTCATCTTTTTACCTTCCAAAGGTACCAGACAGCTTCTTGCTGTCCTAAAGCAAGTGACCAGCAGTCACTAAACAACAAATGAATAAATGAATGGTCTATAGCTTCTTCTTTCCCTCTGTTTACTTTTAAAGGTTAATGATAAGAAAGCTGTTAACCTATATACAGGAGAACCAAAAAAGCTGGTGTAAGCAGAGCTTGCTATGTTTTCCAAAGCTCTAATGGCACATCAGAGTTCAGTGCATAGATTTTTCTGTCGTAGGTTGTAAACTCATACAATGTAGGCATTATAACTAGCTCTATGCAGTGCCTACTGGAGTTGCAAATAGATGTGCACACAATAAAACCACTTTAATGATGAAAATGATGTATACTGACTCCCTATCATCATGTCCAATACATAGATTTACTTTTCTAGAAATCACTCTAAACTAAGTTTCTTTTACTTACTCCTGTTTAATGGTTATCATGGCCAACGTTTTCAATTCCTCTTTTAAGTTTTCTGATTACCACTTGTCACCTAGACTTAAGAACGCAAGCCCTGGTTCATGATGCCTGCCTATACCACACACTAGCTGTGTGAATATGGGCAAATTAACTACTCTCTAATCCTTGGTTTTCTCATCTGTAAAGTGGTGAATGTAATAAATGTCTACCTCATAGGGTTATTGTGAGGATTAAATGGGAAACATATAAAAACTTGGCACAGAAAGCTTCAATAAGTAGTGGTCATATCACCACTAAGACTTTCTCAGTATTGTTTTTGATAGCACTCAAGTTTACAACTGGGGGTGGGGACGGGTGATCAAGCCAATCCACTTCTACTCAATTCCATTTTCTTCTCTTAAAGCAATCTAAGACTTATCCAGATTTCATTTTATCTCTGGAATGTCCCTACTTCTCACAATATCATAGGTTGCAGCTTTTATTAAAACAAAACAAAAACTTCCATGTTTTCCTACGCACTAAGAGGTTTTACTTGCATATTTTCAAGAGTGATCTGTATTATTTGTAGCCATTTTTCTGTTTGTTAAAACCAACCGCTTCTAGTTTTACTATGCTTTCCAAAGCTCTTTTCCCCCTAAAGTTTTTATAGAAGCTATTATTCAAATACAATGTTTGATACACTTAGGCTGAGAAAAATATGGAAAGGATGTGAAATTGTGAGAAACAGAGCAGAATAAAACGCAGCAAAGAAGGTAACAGTAAAACTCAAGCAAGTAAGAAGTTAGAAGCTATTTAATAAAATGCTTCAATTAAATCTGCAGTTGAGAAACTTTATTTGGCTACAGAGGGTGTGCTGAACAAGGGCGTAGGTAAAACACCAAATGTTCAGTCTTTTTGGAAGACAAGTTAGCATTAAAGTATTTTATCAAAATTGTTAATAATCCTCCCTCTGACCCAGCAACTCCACTTCAAGGACTTAAAACCATGGATGAGCATACACACCATGTAACTCAAAAACCTGCAGCATGTCTGCAGCAGTGAACATCTGCTTTCAGTGACACTCAAAGGGCAGTAGGTGAGATAAGAGTGAACCATACAGTGGACTCCTATTCAGCCATTAAAATGAATAAGGTAGACTTTTATATGCTGACATACACTGATGTACGAACTGTATTATGAACTGTATGGTGAAAAAAATTATGTGATACAGGATGAATAATGATGCCACTTGAAGTTCCTTTTTTTTAAAGAAGAACGCAATTTAGTATAGAAAATTCCTAAATTACCAAAAACCTCTTAAAATTGGTAAGCTCTGGAGAGGGAAAACAGAGATGAGTTAATTTTAATTTTTTATTCTCTTTCTATATTCTTTGAATTATTTAACCATGAGTGTGTATTTTTTAAAATAAATCTACTACAGATTTTTAAAGATACGAAGAATCAGGAAGCTGGTCATGAAAAACTTCACGTGTTTCGTCTTGGCTCAAACGAGAATCTTCTTGAGGGCAGAGGAAATGTCTTAATAGTTATTTGAATTCTCCAAAGTGCTCTGCCCATATTAAGTGGTAAAATATTTTACTCATTCACTGAAATTTATTATCAAGTAAATATATTAACATTCAACAATGAAGATGACACTCTAGTACTGCTACTCTGACTTTATAACATCAAAAATCAATTCCAATTTATTCATTCTTCCTTTAGCCTTAATTTTAAAGATTCTTAAGCACCATTTCTCAAGTTTAGAGAAATGTGATTATTGATGAGCCAGGCTACAAGACTTTCCCTTTACAGGGTTAAATTAACTGCTATTTCCTTGGAAACAATTGGGATTTGGGAAGAACAGAAAGATCAACAACCAGGGTTTGCATCAGATTATGCACATTATCGCACAGAGCTATAAAAATCTAGTTTATGAATTTGACTAGTGTTATGGATTGAATTGTGTCCCCCTAGAAGATATGCTGAAGTCCTACCCCCACTCCCATTAACTGTGAACATGACCTTATTTGGAAATAGGGTCTTGGCAAACGTAGTCCAGTTAAGATGAGGTCATACTGGATTAAAGCGGGTACTAATCCAGTAATGATTAGTGCTTTTAGAAGAAGAGACAAGACAGGAAGAATGCCACATGACTACAGAAGCAGAGACTGGAATAAAGTGTCTACAGCCAAGGAAAGCCAAAGATTGCTGGGAACCAACAGAAACTAGAAAGAGGCAAGGAAGGATCCTTCCCTAGAGCAGAGACAGAAGAGAGAAGAAAGAAAAGAAGAGAGAGAGAGAAATGTTTCTCACATCAAACACAAAGTTTAGAAACCACAAAACGCAACAATCCTCTTCTCCCCTGCCATTTCAGTCTTACACTCCAGGTAATGGATCTCAAAGTCAAAAAGAATTCATTTGGATCAATTCACATTAGGTGGAAATGGCACTAACGAAGTTAATCTTGTAATTATTTGAAATGTAGTAACCTTTTTTGATACTTGATGTGACATGCATTTTAGTATATACTGAAATACTTTGCAGTCTGCAGCTGAAGAGAGGTAGTCAAAAAATACTGGAGAATTGAATACTTTGGTTATAGATACAAAAAAAAAGTGATAATTGAAAAATAAATTTGGAAGAAAAAAAAAAAAGAAAAAGAAATGTAAAAAGCCTAAAGGAAACAACCCCCCAGTGGCGACAAGAACACTTATCTTGGTTCTAATACCATTCTCTAACAAAGGAAAGGAATCAGGGATCATTAGAGAAATAGCTGATTCTTAGAACTGGGGCAAGAAATATACAAAATGAGCCTGGAGCATCTTGTAGTGCCAGGAAGTAAGAAGATGCTCAGAAAAAGGGGGAGGGGGAAGATGGGGGCATGTCAAAGGTGCACAGTAGACAACTGAAGGAGCTACCAATGTCCAAAACTGGAACAATCTGGGCAACAAAATAAAGTAGTACTGGATTATAACACAAATTATGACATAAATATCTATTGAATCCTTACTGACATAAATAAATTGGAGGGAAGAGACAAATCTTCCATGCGGAGGGATTCCAAATAAATTATGTAGATACTCCACCCTAAAGGAGGGAGAGCTTAACTCTCCACTCCTTAAGTGTGCTTTGTGCAAAGGGACTTCCTTCCCAAAGAGTACCATATGGAAAGGAGGGAGTGGACAGAGGAGAGTAACTTCACGGTGGAGAAATTAGACAAACACTACCTCAAGCAGGTGATCAAGGTCAATATCAACATGATAAGTCATGTTCATAGTATGTAGCCTTGATAGAATGTGATGAAAAAGGCATTTTACCTCTGTGATCTTCTTCCTCAAAACCCCTAATACCAGTCTTATCATGAGAAAAACATCAGACAAATTCCAATAGCAGATCACCCTACAATATCCCTGGCCAGTACCCCTCAAAACTGTCAAGGTCACTGTATTACTTTGCTAGGGCTGCCATTAACAAAGTACCACAGACTGGGTAGCTCAAACCACAGAAATTTATTTCCTTATAGTTCTGGAGGCTAGAAGTCCAAGATCAAACTGTCATCAGGGTGGGTTTCATTCTGGGGCCTCTCTTCTTGGCTTGTAGATGGCTGTCTCCTACCTTTGTCTTTATGTGGTCTTCCCTCTGTGTACTGCTCTTTTTTATAAGGACACCATTATAGCACACAGGGCCTACCCTAATGACCCCATTTTACTTCTTTAAAGACCCTATCTCCAAATACAGTCATATTCTGAGGCACTGAAGTTAGGTCTTCACTGTATGAATTTTCAGCCTGTAACAGTCATAGAAAACAAGCCTGAAAAACTGTCACAACCAAAGAAGACTAAGGACACATGACAATTAAATGTCATAGGGTGTTCTAAATAGGATCTTGGGCTAGAAAAAGGACATTAGGTTTAAACTCAGGAAATGTGAATAAACTATGGACTTTAAATAACAACAGTGTGTCAGTATTGGTCCATTCAATGTGACAAATGTACATGTACCATACTAATATATGTTAACAATAGGAAAAACTCTCTGTGGGGGATTGGGGGGTAGTTTATATGGTAACTCTGTACTATCTGCTCAATTTTTCTGTAAATCAAAAACTGTCCTAAAATAGTAAAGTCTATTAACAACAACAACAACAAAATTTTAACATAGAGTCTCAATCAAGACCATCTTAAAAGAACTGATTTACTGTTACCTTACCTATCGCCACGTAACACCTTACAAAACACCTTCAGGGTTCTGGTTTTTGTTGCGTTTACCTTGCTGCACTCAAATCAGAAATTCCAAGTTTATTTTGTTGTTCTATGAATTAACCACCAACAACCAAAATGTGTCGAGTACCCATGATGTTCAGATGACAATAATATCCATCACAGGATAATAAAACTGAAACGTTGGAAGCTACCTTCTTCTTTCCCAAAGCGTACTTAACACATAGTGTCTGTGACTTTAAAAACACGAGGATAATACAAACTAAGGAACCTAACTGTAGTTAAAAGGACACAGTTGCCCTCCGCTGCGCCTGCGGAGTCGGAGGTGCACAGCAGAGAATGTCCAGGTCCGGGCCCCCGCCTCCTCTGCTCCCCTGCACCCCCTCCCCATAAGGGGGGTTCCCACTGCGCACGCGCAGAGCTTAACGGCCGGTCGGGAGCCCAACAATCACTCCCTTCTCTTCCTAGAGGGAACTCTCACAGTTAGAGGGAGAGATCGCGAGCACTCTCTTTAATACGAACATTTCCTTTAAACCGGGAGCAGCGCCGTGATTCACCAAGTCAGGCGGACGCCACCGCTTTAAGGGAGATAAGGTTCCAGCAGTCGCGCCAAGCAGCGTACGCAGCCTACGTGTTTAAGTTATGCTACCTTCTCCAAAGAAACCAAGAAGGTTCTAATGACCCGGCAAGTCCCCACGCCTAATCGTTCTCCACTTACCCACTCTGATTCCGGAACACCGCGTCGCCACCGTTCCTATAATACCTCTCCAACCCTTTCGATGCTTCTACTTCTTCGCGAACAAGACAAGATGGCGCCCGATTAGTCTCACCCGGAAGTGAATAATAACATCCGTTTGTCATCTGAAGCCATACTGTCCCCCAGCCAGGTCTTTGACCACGTGACTGTACCCGGTTAACATGTTTCGACGCCATTTTTGTTATGGGCAAAACCACCTCGACTATCTAGTCAACACCATGCAAATGTCTGGACATTCCTGTACGTTACCTTTTAATGTAGCCAGCGCCATGCCCGACCCACTTTTATCTTTACAGCGGGCAGAAAGCCAAGAGTTTAAGTGTTCTGTACAGAGCGCGCTCAAAATTTTTACTTTAGCAACGTGATCCTCCTTCAAGGGGAAGTATGTTCCCTTCCGAAAAGGTGGCTGAGTTCGCGGCACTCCTTTCAGACTACGGAGGGGCCCCAGGGTCAAATGAACCAACTCCGGCGGGTTGCTCGGTGCGCCCTTAGCCGTATTTCACACAGACCAGAGTCTGGCCCGAACTTCCGGAATACTCCCGACTTGGGTCTCACGGAGCGCCTCCGAGGGCTCCGCCTCCAGGGAGACCGGACGTTGGTGAAGTGACCGGTGTAGATGGTAGCTATAGCGGAGACCTTAGCTGTCCCCCGCAGCGGTCACTCTTTGTTAACCTCGAAAACATAGCGCCCTCTTCCGGGGACACTTGCTCAGCTCTGCCTTACCCGGCTACTCCCGTTGTTTCGTTCCTTCCCCGGGACCTTTAGGGTAAAGTGGCGGAGATGTCCCGTTTCCGTCCTGCTGCCCCGTTCTCTCAACCACAAGATGGCCTCCCGACAGGACTTAATGCAATTCAGTTCTTCGAATGGAATACTTTGATTCCATGGTGTTTTAATATGAACGACGTTCAGGTATCTAAAGTATCGATTTACAGGCTAGAAGCTACAAAGAAAACAAAAATGTTCCAAAGATACATTGGAAAATAAATACTGGAAATAAATATTGGAAAGTGCCTTTCTAGAGAGTAACATGAAACTTTTGCGCACCAAGTATCTAAATTGTTTCATTGGGAATCGTGCAAAAGAAATAGCAAATAACAGTAGAAATAAAATATTACGAATACATCTAGATGGATAAAGAAGATAAAGATAGACGTGAGAATAGACCCTGTTTGCATGAAATCCAGTCTTCTTGAAGAAACACTTGAAACCCAGATTCTCCTGCATCAGCGTTAGAACAAAGTCCTCAATAGCTAAAGATTCGCTGGTCCTCAAATCCAAGTGGCCCACAAAATACAACTTCATCTTGGGAGAAACGATAACTAATTACACCTCTATCAACACAATAATGTGAGTGCATAGTATTACTGGAGGCAAAAAGAAAATTTGGTTCCTTTGACCCTTTCCCTAATTTCACAAAAAAAAGCACACACACACAAAAAAGGACGACACAACAGTCTAGTGCAATTTTTATTTATTTTGGGGTTTTTTTTGGCCAGCCCTGCGGTTTGTGGGATCTTAGTTCCCCCAACAGGTATTGAACCTGGACCCTGGGCCGTGAAAGGACGGAGTCCTAACCACTGGACCGCCAGAGAATTCCCTAGTATGATTTTTTAAATGACTTTATGGAACAAAAACTAGGACATTTACCACAGATTATCAGTGGTCGTCTCTGATTTTGCTCTGTGATCATTTTCCAAGTTTTTGCCCAGGGCCTGATTTTCAAGTTTATTTCTCTGAGAAACATTCTAATCAGAGAAACATTCTATCTTCCTTGTGAAACCTGATTGCCCTAGAGAAACTTTCATATTGTTCCTACTTTCTATAATCATCTTGTATTTGTTTGCTTGTTTCACTAGTAAAGTTGAAGCAGTTTTCTGGTAGTTTTTTGTTTTTTGTTTTTCCCGTCTCTGTTCTCCAGCTGGCCAGCGTACTGCTTAGCATACAGAAAGTTCTCCATTTGTCGAATGAGAGAATTATTAAATAACTCACGTTTGTTCCTTCTGCCAGTTTAATGAGGCACTCTCAGCAATCACTGTTTGCCAGACCAGGAAATGAGTTTTACAGTCCCATATTTTCCTTTCCCTCATTACTTTCACCTAGGATTTCCCTGTAACTTTAGGATTCGAAGGAGACATCAGGCACTTACATGTATTTCAACACCAGACTTTCTCGCAATGTATTTTCGTGTTAAAGTGTCTGTTTGAGCAGCTATCGTGTACACGAGCTGCTGCAGTCTAGTCATTCTGCACCTTGATTAGAAAGTGCAGTTAACAGTTGCCATCTTGCCAGTCTTAGCAATCTGCTGTCTATGACTAACAATCAGGGCGCTTTGTAAGTTAAATTTTTTATTAACTTGCCTTCGTTGCAGAGTGTTTGAAGGGGAGGATATATTCAAGTTAGTACTTTGCATTATTATGAAAACAAGTTATCCTTAAGGTAAAGTGGAAAAAAGTTAAATGAGATGTAGAAAAGAAACAGAATTAAGAAATATTCCTACTTCTTGAGATCTGAACCTTTAAGGTGTTATGACGTTCCATATCACATCCATCTTAAAATTTAAGAATAAAAATTATTTAATGGTAACTAGACTTGTGGTAGTGATCACTTTGTAGTGTATACAGATGTTGAATTATAATGCTGTATATATGAAACTTATCTGATTAAAAATTATTTAAAGCTGTGGTATATACATACCATCGAATATTATTCAGCCTTAAAAAGGAATGAAATTCTGATACATGCTACAACATGGATAAGCCTTGAAAAGATTATGCTAAGTGAAACAAGACAGACACAAAAGAACAAATGTTGTATAATTTCACTTTTATGAGGTCCCTAGAATAGGCAAATTCATAGAGACAGATAGCAGTTGCTGTGGGTTGGAGGACGAGAGGAAGAGGGAGTTATTATTTAATGGGCACTGAATTTCTGTTTGGGATGAGGACAGGGTTCTAGAAATGGTGATATTTGTACAACAGTGTGAATGTACTTAGTGCCACTGAATTGTACACCTAAAAATGGTTAAAACGGTAAATTTTATGTTACATCTACTTTACCACAATAGAACTACAATGGAGGATTAAAAAGTATATAAAGCTAATACGCTACAAGCAAATTATTAAAAATTACAACTCTTAATTTTTTTTTATTTTATTTATTTATTTTTTTATTTATGGCTGTGTTGGGTCTTCGTTTCTGTGCGAGGGCTTTCTCTAGTTTTGGCAAGCGGGGGCCACTCTTCATCGCGGTGCGCGGGCCTCTCACTATCGCGGCCTCTCTTGTTGCGGAGCACAGGCTCCAGATGCGCAGGCTCAGCAGTTGTGGCTCACGGGCCCAGTTGCTCCGCGGCATGTGGGATCTTCCCAGACCAAGGCTCGAACCCGTGTCCCCTGCATTGGCAGGCAGATTCTCAATCACTGCGCCACCAGGGAAGCCCTTAATTCTTAAATAATAATAATTCTTAAAACAACTGTTTAAATTCTTAATAAATTACAACTCTTTTAATTCTTACTTAAGCATCTCCTAGAAAGTAGTGAGAATATGTGTCATAATGAAATATGAGGACATACAATAATAATTCAGTTATTTAACAATGGACCATGTAAACTATTATATATAGAATGGATAAACAAGATCCTACTGTATAGCACAGGGAACCTATATTCAGTATCCTGTAATAAACCATAATGAAAAAGAATTTACACAAATATATAACTGAATGCTGTACAGCAGAAAATAAGACAACACTGTAAATCAACTATACTTCAATAAAATAAGTTAAGAAAAAAAACCAAAAAAACAATGGACCAAACTGGGCTTTATGCTTGTAATGACCATTTAGACCAGATTGGAGAAAGTAAGGTACACCTACTATGTTCACTGACTGGCATATTCTTACTTAAAAATCTTTTGTGATTCAAACTACTGTTTCTATACTTAAGTCACTTGTATGATGTAGTAGACATTATTAGTATTCACCAATATCTGATTCTCCACTGACTTACAGCACATAGAAGGTTTAAGCCTCCTTAAAGTTTAGGTAGTACTCAGTGAATTACTTCTGGCCAGTGGGCTGTGGGTTAAGTGATGACAGTTATTTCTGGACCTAAGCTTACAAGAACTGTAAGCATTGTCACATCAACCAAGAATTCTACAGGCAGATAAAGGGGCAGCTACAGGTTGGTATATTCTCTGTCAGCCACGATCACTGAGTTGCCTTATGGGAAACAGTGGCCAGAAAGAGCCCCAAATCAGCGAAAGACTTTGCAATGACCACAAAATAAGTTGCTGAGATTCTGGAGACATTTGTTAATAAAGCATAAGCCTAATTTATCCTGACAAATATAGATATTGGTAACAGGAGTCGGGTGCTGCTCAAAGAACTGAAAATATGTGGCATTAGCTTAGAGGTTGGTTGGTATACATAGGAAACTAATATTGGAGGCTAGAAACAGGGACGTCACATTATGCAATGGTAAAAAATTTAATATCACTGTCACCCCCAATAACCTGGGAGGCAGAAAATGTACCTACTGACTTTTGAGCTAGGGGAAGAAGTTGAAAAATAAGTGTGTTGGGTACTATTGGATGCATTTGGCACGGTATTATGAGAAAGAGTGGAGCTCAGAGAGGAATGGTTGATTTGTAAAAGCTGACACGAGGGAATAGAGGCAACCAGAATTTGAGCCTCACATGTTTGTGTTTTTCAACTCCAAGCAGTAGGAGATAAACTTGAGAAAGCCTTTAAATGACAAAGGATCATTAAAACTCAGCCTTGCAGCAAAGATCATAACTAAGGGTGTAAACATCATAGTTATTTTGGAAATTTTCAGTGGGTTAATTAAGGATGTAATTAAGGTAACCTTAATTATTTTCTCACTTGGAAAAAAAAAAACAAACCTAAGGGTGGAAATGTGGTTAAGAGGATGGCTCTCCCATCAAAGCTTATAGACAGAAGGTACCTGCCATAAGGTCAGGAGAGAGGTAGGGAGGTAGGAAATCAAAGAAATACAACCAACCCAAGAACTACTTGTCTCAAAAACAATGGTATGGTTACTGGCATATAAATCTGACCAGAAACAAAGAGGCCTACTAAGCTTTTAAGAGCTGTACTGGAAAAGAAACCATAAGCCTTGGCTAACAGAAATTGTGACTATTCCAAACTTTAAACAAACAAACAACTTCAGCCCCCAATTATCTAGGAAACAGATTGAAAAAAAGCTGTGCAACTTCCAAGGATGGCATATTCCTCAACAGCCATTCAGATGTAGCCAAGGAGGATAATAAAAAAAAGATTCGGGCTTCCCTGGTGGCGCAGTGGTTGAGAATCTGCCTGCCAATGCAGGGGACATGGGTTCGAACCCTGGTCTGGGAAGATCCCACATGCCACGGAGCAGCTGGGCCCGTGAGCCACAACTACTGAGCCTGCGCATCTGGAGCTTGTGCTCCGCAACAAGAGAGGCCGCTATAGTGAGAGGCCCGCGCACGGCGATGAAGAGTGGTCCCCACTTGCTGCAACTAGAGAAAGCCCTCGCACGGAAACGAAGACCCAACACAGCAATATCAATCAATCAATCAATCAATCAATCAATCAATCAATCAATCAATCAATATTCTTCCAAGGGGTGAAGTCTGGAGTCACAGAGAACAGTGGAGAAGGGAATTCTTAGGGAATAGAGGAAAGGTCAACAATGAACATCCCCCATGCCCAGGGTAAGAGATTGACAGTATCTCCATTCTTCTTCCCCTTTCTGAATTAGAGTGTTTATTGTGGTTATAGTTCCACTGGTTTCACCACTGTACAGTAAGTTTGTGGAAAACAGAACATATTCTTTTGGCTCCTGGGTCTCCAGACCAGTGGGAGCAACATCCAGACCTGACATAGCACTTCCAAAGAGGCTGGCTCTGGAATGGCGGATGGTCCTTTGGGGCTGTTTCTCTTGAAAAGGGAGTCGCTGTGTTCCACGTGTAGAAAGAAGAGCTGAGTATTTGGTGACCAGAGGGTAGACTGTGAGAGACTTCTAGTCCATTCTCCTTTTCTTCTGAGCCCTGGGAGACTTACTCTTTCCTACGCATCCTTCCTGGCAATTAGGCAGGGCCAGTGTGACAACTTCTGGCCACTGGGTTGTGCGTGACGCATCCAAGATGAAGAATTTAATTGCTGGTGCAAGACCTTTGGTGTTCTCCTCCCCTGCCAGTGAAGAGGCCTGGCGTTAAAATGATAGAGCCAGAAGACAATCAGCCAGGATTACAGAGTCACCGGTTGGAAAACAGTTGCTTTTGCAGATTGACCAGATTCACAGTGGATTTTGGGTGAGGAGGAAATTAACTTTTGTTGTGCTAAGCCATTGGGATGTGAAGTTATTTGTTACTGCAGCATAACCCAGCCTATTCTAATACATATGGGAATGCAAACATTTTAGATATTTCTGCCTGAGTGCAATTTTTAAAAAATGTATGAAAATGGCTTCAGGGGGTCTGTGAGCCTCTGAAATTACATACAAAAATCTGGGGCATATATTTTTCTAAGAAGATGTAAGTGCCAAGATTTCCCTTCCCAGCCTCTCTATTGCCATTAGCAGGAGTGAGGAGAGGGCCCCAGAATTAAAACCCTCCACTTCCTCCAACACTCATAGCTTCTCTTTGAGACTATCAGGGCTAATGTCATACACCTTTCATCCCTAGAACATCCTTCATCCCATGGACCTTAATTCCCATATGGCTCTGTGGGTAATGTTGCTTGATTTTTCTCCATATCATTTACCATTTGAAATATCTTTTCTTTAATCTTCACTTCTTAGAATGTCTATTTCCTCACTTCTTAGAGAGATTTCTATCTCCCATGGTCAATGCTGTATCCCCATTGCCTACCACACAGCAGATATTCAATAAATATGAAAGATGGTCTATAACATTCATTATAATCTCAAAGAGTTTCATGACCTAAAAAAGGTTGAATACAAAAAGGTAGACAAAATGTTTCCTAACGAATTATCCTGCCTAAAAAACTCAAAGAAACATCTGAAAGGATGAAGACTCACCCTTGGCAGACACTGAAATCTGAATGAAAGAGGCCCATGAGATATTTTATTTGGAAATGATAAACTCCTGAAATAGGAAGGATATTTTGAATATAGCTAAGTAAGCAAATACAGTGTTTGTACACAAAATATTCTGTCAATAATGTGCATTGAAAAAAACTCCAGGACC
The DNA here is from genome assembly GCF_009873245.2 of Balaenoptera musculus. NCBI lineage: Eukaryota > Metazoa > Chordata > Mammalia > Artiodactyla > Balaenopteridae > Balaenoptera > Balaenoptera musculus. Next base: position 59,685,652 of record NC_045796.1, on the reverse strand, counting down.
AATCTTGAAACGTAAAGTAAATATGAATTTAACATTTTATGCATGTTTATACAGTAACATCAAAATAATGCTCCATAAGTTACATAGCTATTTTCCAAAAACACTGCAAAAAAAAGATAAAATGGTAGGAATGATATATAATCAATATTACTCAAAATTAAAAATATAGTCATATATCTTTTAAATAGATTTGAATTGATGGATTTCTACATGAACCAGAACATTTTAAATATCTAAAAATAGTCTTTCTTAATGCAGCAGATAATATATAAAGAATCACTTTTATTGCACATTAACATATCTGGTTTAGGCTTATTTTTTCAGGTAGCATGCAGACAAATTATGAGTATGAATTTAATAAAAGTAGGCAAGATACTATTTTATACCTCAACAATTAGATGAAGGTGATATACTTCACAGCTTAATCCTCAGGAAATTTTATTCAGAAATCATATAAAATCATTGACTAAAGTCAAACATGCAAACTAAGAGCTCTTAAATACATATCATAGTAAAATAGTTTTGTTGGCACATTTACAATAAGAAAACAGGTATCAACTGCTCTTAGAACTGACACCACTCTCCCTGGCCACTCAAAAAGGTGGCCTTCACATCAGTTTTAAAAACATTAAATGACAAAATCTTAAATATAAACATACATTTGGTTATGTCAAAAATATTCACATAATTGGCACATAGTCAAAAATTTATCATTTTAAACACGGAAAAACTAGGGGAACCCGAGGTTAGATATAAACCAGTTTCTAAATAAAGCTAGTTAAACTCCTGTTTTACTTCTTAAATTCATTTCGCCAAACACTATAGTAGTTGTTTTGAGGATCTGTAAACATTCTCACTGATTTGTACTGTTTCCTGAGGTCATCTGGAAGCCACTGTTACTAAAGTAGCTCACAATTTAGTACCCCTGCAAATGTGCTTTGGAAATATTCAAAATAAAAACAAAAATTTAAATGTAGATCCATGTGTAACTTAACATACTTTCTCTATTACAAAAGCTATCTTTAGGAAATTCTTAGATCTCAAAATCAAATTTATTCCATTACCAGCAGACCTGGACAAGCAAAGCATTCATAGACTTTAGGCCATAAAAAAACAGATTTCAGAATTAACTCATTTAACACTGTGGAAATGAAAATAAAAGTATCTTATTACTTCTAGAATAATGTCTAAAACTTACACAGGCCTCTTCATTTTAAAACATGTTAAAACAGTGTCAGCCCAGGGCCTGACCCTTAGTAGATGTTCAATAAATATATACTTAATGAATAAATGTGAAGTTAAGCATAAAAACTACTGTAGTATTTGAGTACTGAGGTAATGTTCTGAAGCTACAATGCATCACTCACTTAATGAAAAATCAGTCTTAACTGGTATTCAGAATAAAGCTTAAAAGATCTCCTAATCTGATAAATTTAGCACTAGTTCATTTCCTGGCATCCAACGAAAAGAGGAACTAGGCACTTTCCTTGATTCTTGCCCTCACCTATCACTTACCATCTCTACTTAACTCTGTAAGGGATAAGCCAAGAGGCAACAGAAAAGAATGGTCTTGTTTCTTTCCCTTCTTTCTTGCTTCCTTTCCCTCTTTCTTTCTCTCTTTCATCTATCCATCTATCAATGAAATAAGAAGCAGGTGACCATCCAATGAAAAGTGCATGCCTCTTAATGGTATCTTTTCTAGGAGAAAAATGAGACAATTTAATATTTACATTTGGGGGAGGGGATGGTAATTGTCATTACCAAGACAGCTGACTTGAATAAAGAGGATTAACTAATAGTTTTCAAAAAATTTCACTGCTCTCTCTGGTACTGAAGTCTTCAATGTTAACAGATTACAATTAAACAGAAAACACTTTAAACACTGTTTACCTTTTACAGGACACAACCTGAGTTTACATGTTAACTTATAAAGATACATTTCTCCATCATTTCACTGTTAAAAATCAAGAAAATCACTATTATTGAAATTTCAACAGCTTAAAAATACAATTTATGCAATGACATTTTTAAGCTCTGAATTTCTTACATTATTACCATCTTTAACACTAATCACAATTCCATTCATCCATATATCAAAAGGCAGCACTGGTAACCTTGATAATATTACACATACTTAAATATTAAGAAGGGTGAGAGTCTTCGTTAAATATTTCCACACATTAACTACAGCCGTTATTCTTATCCTTCCTTAACAAGAGGAGGATGAACTAGGAGCAGGCACTTACCCAGCATCTGCCTGTACTATCATTCGTTAGCCCTCATGATTAGGATGCTTGAACCATGCCGTTATGTGTTTTGATTTAATAATGTAACACCGAAGTAGTCAATTTTTAAAAATTTAAGCCTAAGTAATGGTAACATTTTCAGGCCAAGTTTTGACAGCTTAATAATTTGTTTTCTAGGGGGGTAAAACTACCATATGTTTGCTATTAATTATTTTAAAAGAAAATCCAAAATGCCAACTTTATGCTCCATTAAAATAAAAACTAAACCTATTTGAACTTACTGATGATGCTTGCTAAAGACAAAAGGTGATCTCAAAACCCCAAAACCATGATTAATATTTACTGATCTACAGAACTAGAAAATGTATTACATTTTCCTATTAAGCATAATAAGAATAGAATTCTCTATCGTTTACAAATATGATTTGGTAATTTACATGTCAAAGGTATCCTATGGTCCCATATGGATTAATGACTTCTATTTACCAATTCTGCATGTAACAATTATCTATAAATATATTTTGACTTTGGCTAATCACTTGCAAATTATTCTCAACTCCATCATGAATAGGCTGCAAATAATATGTTGATAAAATATTTCAGTATTTTTCCAGTTCTCAAAACCTCAAAGCAATAAGCTAACCAGTATATTATTTGTAAATCCATATTACTGAAGCTACAGTGCTACCTTTTTATATGGTTGAATCATACAAAATATGACAAGGTCAGTATGCCAATTGTGTAAGTATATGTTATAGCAATGTGTCCCACACAGCAGTGTAATATACCACTGGATAGCCCTGAGATGATTTTTAGTGAAGTGCTACATGAATGAGCAACTTTTCTTTAGTTATATATTTATTTTAATGTTTATTAGAAAAAAATGTAACTAGCACATAAAATGTAGAACGTGCTCAAAATAAGACTATGGTTTAAAAAGGCTAAAAAATAAGCTTAAAAATAATAAGTAAACAATCGCATAGGAGACATATATACACATATATATGAAAACAGAAAGGTGGTATTGACTCACATTTGGGAAACACTGTTTTAAGGAATGATCTGACTTAGCCAGCATCATTTCTGAACGCTTATAATAATAAGCCACATTATAAAGGAGTTTCCTCTACTACTGTAAATTCTGGGGGTTTTTTCCAGGACAAATACGTTTTTAAAAACATGTGTTTACATTTATTTTAAGAATATAATTTTGAAAGCATTTAGTAAATTTAATTTACTTTAAAAGGATTCACCAAAATGGTAAACATGTTCAGGAGCATTTGAGGGACAGGCTATTCCTACAGAAAAGACTACAAAGGCACATTGCATATAATGGTTATCGCTGCAGCATTTAAATAAAAGTGATCTAAATAATCATTACCATTAACAATTAACAAATAATTATAATATTCTTTCATAAAAAAGAAGGTACGCTTGTGCGCTAAGTGCTCTTGATTCTGGAACCACCTGCACATAAGTGTCACTAACATGGACCCACTGGCCTGCTGATTCACTATCAGGTTCTTTCAAACCTAATAAAACAAAAAGAAATATAATTTTACAATAAGTATGTTCTGACTTTACATTAAAGACAACACATTTATCACAAACTCTAATGCTAGACTTTATTGCATAAGGCTGTTTCTTCTTGGGCTAAACATCTTCCAAAATGAACTCTTTCAAAGCGTTAATATTAGTATCATTTACTTTAAATATCTAGTGAAATATCAGATAGTCTTATGAATATTTATTTATTCAAGGAAAAGTGCATCTGCACTAAAAGAGAAGGAAGAAAATACACAGTTAGTTTGCCGAAGCAAATTTTCAACTCCAACTCTAGTCTGAGGACCTGGTATGTCTTTAAAAACTATTGGTATTGTTAAATAAAATGCTATTCCACTGCAATACACGATGACTTAACACCTTGAAAAACTGGGTGTCACTTTACATGACCTGAAGGGTACAGTTTTATGATATTTAAGATTATCTAAGTACTCTTAAAGGTTTTCCTCACTTAAAGTGAATCCACTTGAAGTATCCATGAAAGAACTTATCTCTTCCAGAAAAGGAAGAATGAATTCATTTGTTTTTAAGAATAAAATAAACTTAGGATGGCATACCAGGTACATTTTTCTTTCCAGTGATATGTTCCAGTAATTTCCTGGAGGGTGTTCTCACTTTCACGTAAGCGGTGTAGTGGCCTCCTCTCATTGAGCCACTATGTTCCACTACGCCATAGAGACCATAGAGAACTTTATCTCCCACACTTACATTCTTTTAGACAAAGAAAAAAAAACTCAAATTAATTAGTAATATTTAGTGAACTCTTATTATAAGGAAAATTAAGTCAAATGCAAGTCCTACTTAAAATAAGAGCAATGCATATTAAAACTACACTGGCGTACTTTCCCACCTGTATTAGACCAGCAAAATGCAAAAGCTTGACAACATTCTCTGTTGGCTGGGCTGTGGGGAAAAGAGTGCTCTCATATGGGAACGCAAAGGGGTACACTCCTATTCAAGGATATTTCACGTTATCTAGCTAAGTTACACAGGTATTAACTCTTGGATTTATCGATCCTTTTTCTAGGATTCTGTCTCACAGGAACATGAGCAATATGTAAAAAGACATGTACCAGACTAGTGATTGCAGGATTATTTGTAATATCAAAAAACTGGAGTAGACTCAAATGTCCATAAATTGGGGACGGGTTGAATAAACTATAATGCATCCATACAACAGAGTACTATGCTGCTTGAAAAATGGAGTGCAGACTATCTCTAAATACTACTATGAAATAATCTCCAGGATACAATGTTAAGAATAAGGTAGAAAAAAAGGATACCTATTGTAAGCTATAATTATTAAAGAGGGGAGATGCAGATATATATACCTGTTTGTTTACATTTTTAAAAAAATAATAGATGAATAAACAATAATTTGAAAAAATGGTTATCTATAAAGGGAGGAAAGAAATAGATGGAACAGACATGGAGAAAAACTACACTTGTTTGAATTTACCTTGTTTTATACATTTGACTTTGGAACTACATAAATATTTTATGTAATTATTAAACAAAAAAATTTTAATTTAAGTAACAATCCCTAAAAATGAAAATTTAAAAATTAAGCAAATGAATATCCAGTTGGTGGCATAATCACTCAGAGAGCAACCACAAGGGTCATGTCAAAAGAACCCAGGAGCCAACTTGAAGTGGCTCTCAGTAGCCAACAATAGACCCATTAGACTAACGTATTAGACCACAAATTAAAAGAAAAGTGCAGTAAATTGAAATATATTTAATGTGTTTAAATCCATGAATTCATAATGATAAATTAACTGATCACAGTTTGAGGATGACAGTGAATTAATTCATTACTCTGAAAACTGGTTTAAAAGGGGGACGGGGAGAGAACTGAGCATTTACCCTGCCTTTTCTGTAAGAACTATACCATAAGATAACTAAATAGATGAAAGGAATTTCTCTTTATATAGAAGTATTCTAGCAAATAAATGAAGAAAGAATTACAGGATTACCATTCTGTAATTCTTAATGAACTCGCTGAGCAACACTCGTTGCTAATATCACAGAAAGGCAACTGGCATTATGTGCCACCTGATGAAAGAACAGAACACTCCCTGTGAAATAGCCTTACCGGGAGTGGGAGGAATATCAAACCTGAATCTGTTCAAGCCTCTCTTGGTCCAACTACCTATCTGCAGGAAATAAAGAGGATAGAGGAATAGTCATCAAAATCTAAACTATAGGAAACTACCAGAAAGATGATCCAGTTTCTTCAACAAATAAATTGCAAGGGGCAGAGATGGGAGAGGGACACTGTATATTAAAAGGGACTAAAAGATATTTTTCAATCATGATGTGTAGTCCTTACTCTGATACTAATTCATTTTGAAAATTTCATTTATTAGACAACTGGAAATATATACACTAGATGATATGAAAAAATTATTGTTAATTTTTTTAGTGTGAAAGTGGTATTGTGGTTATGTTTAAAAAGGTGGGGGTGATTCTTATCTTTTAGAGACACGTATAGGAAAAGATTTATGAATGAAATGATGTCTGATACCTGCTTCAAAATAACATAAGAGAAAAAAAAATAATGTAAGAGGAGGAAGTAGATGAGCATGTGGATGGGGCAGGACTGGCCATATATCTAAGGTCTGGAGGCAAGGTGATGCGTGCTAGAGGTTCATTGTACTGTTCTGTCTACGTTGGTGTATGTTGGAAATTCTCCATAATAGGTACTTCTAAAAAATATGTTTTTGTAAGCTTAATACAGAGCTTGCTAGATATTTTGTTTACCAAACTATCAAATTCTATGAATACTGAATGTGAATAACTGACAGTGCTAGTATAGCAGATGAATTGGATTCACTGAAAAATTGCATTTAAGATATTTTGTTTTGATTGATCAATGTATTGAAAGTATTAAGTTCAGTAAGTTTATGTACCACAAATCCTAGACTGCTAACCAGTAATTGTGAGCAGGACAACATGTTAGTTACCCTGGAACTGTGTAGTTCCCTCATGGAAAGCAAAGTCATCAATTTCACCTACAGAGTTCTTACATACAAGTACGAGCAATTATAAACCAATTTGCTTTCTATATCTATGTATTAAAGTATTAGTAATTTTAAAGTATCATACTCAGTTCACAAGTACACTATTCTCAGTAGTGTACATGAAATGGCATGAAAAACAATGCACTAGTGTATTGATTTACAGAAGATAAAGAACTCTTCAACTGCTAAAACTACTGTCAAGCACATCATTCACAGGGAACAGGAGAGGGCACAAAATCTGCTTACTTCTCTCAGCAGCTATCTGATTCTAGTAGCATTTACAAGCAGCTCTGATCTTCATGAACATCGTGTCTCACTCATGCTTTATGCATCTTTTCAACTTATTCTATCTCCCAAAAGACAAAAGTGATAGTGTGTTAAATGTTGAATGGAAGGAAGAAAGGGAGGGAAGGAGGGGGAGAGGGGGAGAGAGAGAGAGAGAGGGTGGGAGGGAGATTGGAAGACATGGCCTAATAAACGATACATAGGATATTTTGAAGCATATTATTTGCAAGACAATTAAATATCTTAATAATATACTATACCTTACAAGTAGCAGAACAGAATGGTGCTAAGTCAAGTGTCAGTGGAAAATCTACATGTCTGTTTACTTTGCGAAGACTCAAGCCAGCCTCAAAAAAAAAACCAAAAAAAATTTTTCTTAATGTAACAAACAATCTAGATCATTGCGTTTGTTAATTAAAACCAAAAGAGGAATCCTAGAAGTTTTTTCATAGATATAAAAATATGACTAATGAACAGTCCAAAACTGATATATGACTAAGTTCTCAATGAGGTTTCATAAACTGTTATTGCAAAGATCATTCATTTACATGGGTATTTTTACCACAAACAATATGAAAATAATCGCTTTCACTGTGCCTTTCAACACTTACGGGAAAATAAATTCAATGTGATAAAAGCTCAGCTACTGACACATATGCTATCATAAAAATGTACTCAACTGAAGAGTCAGGAGTCTGGTGTTCTAGGCCTAACTCAACGACTGGTTAACCGTTGTCCTGACTCTAGACAACCTCATCTAGATCAAGGCAGAAAACGGGTATAAATGGATTAGATTAGGTCCTTTCAGTTCTAAAATTCAGTGATATTCATTCATTAAAAAGAAAAAAACCTGAACACTCAAATCATTTTAACAGTAAAAGTAAACATTACATATTATATAAATCAAAATGAATATTCATATTGTTAAGCAAGCTCTATTTCTTTCCCTATTTTTAGTTTCCAAAGGCAGGCCTTGAAAAATGTACACTTTGCATTTAAGTAATGATAAAAATTTGCTGATAGACCACCAAAGATATTGGATAAGAAACCCACAAATAGACTCTCTTGGAATAACAAGATACTTAAATCTGAGATGTTTGGGTAGACAAAATTAACAGATGCGACCTTTTACGCAAAGCTTTCACGACTTACTTCAACGACTAGTCTTTTTATTTGCATACTAATCACATACTTTTACTACAGATCTGTTGCCTATTTCTTACCTTTAAAGAAAAGAAAAAAAAAAAAACAACTTATTTTTTGACCAAAATATAGCCACATAGCGATTTGTATTTTCAAGTAATCTTTAGAAGTCTTAACATGATATCAGACATGAAATTATGAAGTCATATGTCAGGAATAATTACTTAATCTGTATTTAATTTGTTTGCCTCCTTTCTTCTCATCAGGTGACCTCTATAAGCAGCTGATACCAGCATTGTCTGAGATCATTTCAGGCCAATGTGTCCTCCCCAGACGGTACTTTGTTATTGAGAAATTACCCCTTATTAGAAGAGAGTTCTATCAACACTATTATAATCTTTGCCAATTTGGACAGGCTAAAAAAGGAATCTCACTGTCATTTTATTTTGCATTTGTTTTGCTGGAAAGAGTGGACCTTTCTTTCATACTTTCTTGGAATTTTTACTTCTATGAACTGTCAATTCATGTTCTTTACCATTTTATTATTAGAGTCTTGATATTTTTCTTATTGATCTTTAAGAGCTCTTTACATATTTACAATATTAATCATTTGCAATATTTATGACAAAGAGCTCTATCTCGTTGAGATTTGCCTTTCACTGTTGCAGATGTTTCTGATATACAACTCTAAAGTTACTACAGGGAAACAGGTTTTCAGGGACACTAAAAAACTAGAAGCAGAGACATTGCTTAGAGAATCTTACCCCTAAAATTCACAGTCCCAGAGAATGAGAACGTGGCTTTGCAGACATTACATTTAGCCTGAGAACAAGAAGGGAACGAGATATCTATAAAAATCTCCCTATAAGGGCATGAATTCTTTCTGTAAGTTGTTCCTGAAAGGGATGCAAGTACCAAATATAAAATAACTGTGCTACATCATTCTCAGATCTGGCATGACCCTATCTCGTTCACACAGAGTCACTGCAGCTATACACCTTCTATTTCACATTCTGATGTAATGAGACTTAATACATCTGCTTCTGCTCTCCATGGCCATTTCATTTCCACTGGGTTTCTGTAATGTTGGCTATAGAAAATCAAGAACTGAATCGAATTTCCATGGATAGGGATAGGGGTATAGAGAAAAATCTCTTCCTGCCCATCTGTGGCCCACCTGAAATGTTGCAAATATATAATCAAAGCTTTCAATCTCTTCCCTTGAGATTTCTTTCAAGGGTTTTATACTTAGAAAATCTTTCACACAGAGGTCAGGTTAATAATTTTCATCAAGTTTTCTTCTAGTCTTTTGATAATTTGTTTCATACAATTAAAAAACATTTATCTGAAAATAGTATTGATATATGTGGTCTAGAAGGAAGCTGTAAATTTTTATTTCTTCAAACACCCATCTTTCCTAAGTCCTTTACTGAGTAATCTAGCCTCTTTCCCAACTGATTTGAGATTCATCCTGTATCATAACAAAAGAGCTCTAAATTATACTCAAATTTTATTTATTGACAATTCTGACCATACTGTTTTAATTATTAAAGTTTCTTCCAGAGAAACTTTAAAATCGTTTTATCAAATGCAAAAAAAAAAAAACAGAGAGAGAGACAAGGCATTGAATTAAAACTATAAACAATTAGATAAAAACTTGATACATTATATTTAGGTTCTCTCCCATTAGTCCTACAAGAGTGGGGCCTGCCTTGCAGCCCTTTTTGCAATTGGTCCCAGCCAACCACACCCAGCCCAAGTACCACTCTCATCGGAATGAAAGCTTAGAAAGTTATGTGCACCTCGTTATTTCTCTGCTTCTAAGCGTTCTTAAGAAATCTTATTCTCCATTCACACACACACGTGCGTGCACACACACGCAAGCCACTGAGGTTCCGACCATCTAAATCTTCAAATATTGTGAATTAAACAATCTTATTTAGAAAAGTCTTGTAAGCTATTATGGATGAAAAAGCAATAAATCTTATATGACAAAATTTTTTTTTTAATATTTATTTATTTATTTACTTGGCTGCACCAGGTCTTTGTTGCGGCAGCATGCGCGATCTTTAGTTGCGGCATGTGGGCTCTTAGTTCCCTGACCAGGGATGGAAGCCAGGCCCCCTGCCTTGGGAGCACGGAGTCTTAACCACTGGACCACCAGGGAAGTCCCTCATATGACAAATTTTTAAATTCAATAAATTACTGTCTAATCCTTGACAGTAATTTACAAGACTTAGGGCTCTGCAAAATATATGATGAAAATTTGTATAGTGCTACTAAAGAGAATTTACCTGATGAAATCTTTTAAGATGGAGAATTAGGATAGCTGGAACAGCAGAAATGAGCAATTGCTTCCTGGCATTAGTATAAACCCCTCCTGCTTTCTTTTCTGCATAAAATACAAGATAACAAAGTTACTTGTAAATTTCCATCTTACACATTATCTACCCTATAATACAGTAAACATTTAAATAGAAGCATCACACCACATTTTCAAAAATGTTAAAAAAGAAATTAGACCTCTGATTACAGGGAGCCTCTACTCGTTCCCAAAACTCCACTAATATGAAAGGGAGTTTTTTTTAAGGCACACACTTATAAGGAGAAAGAATAGGGGAGGTGACACTTGCAACATAACTTTGGAAACTGGAAAGCAAATAGACCAGTAGTGACCTATGTCAATGCCCGCCAGTCAAAGAACAACAGAAACACACCTGTAGTTGAAAAAACTGGGTCATTACTCATTGCAGTGAAAAGAGATCATGTATCATGGGAATGATGGGTCATTTCAATAAGAGGTTGTTAGAAAAGACTTGTGATAGGATTTGAATATGGCCAATTGCATATTTAACTTGGATTAATGTAAGCTGGCATTTCTTCCTCTCCCATCTAGACATTTCTTTAATTACTAATGTATTAATCATGTCTTTATTCTGATGCTTTGACATCTGGAGCCTTGCTGACACTGGAAAGGGCCTTTCCCAGATCTACCTAATTCCTAGATACTAAACAACTTAAGTGTACCTTTCATATGCAAACCAACCAATCCAAAGCCCATACCCCAACCACCTCCTTTATTGAGCTCTAATAACTCTAGGTCACTATTCACTTGCCCTAATCACGCCAGAGCCAGGTACCAGACAGCTAGGGACAGCCCCTATACCGAAGAGTCCACTGAAATTTTCAAAACTAGCCAACCCTAAGCCTGTCTATCCTGCCGCATCCATTCCTTCCCTTAGAAACCACAATAAAGGCTCCTGCCTGCATTTTCCCCCTTGCTCCCTCTGTCTCCTGACCAATGCTGGTGCTTCCCCTTGTGGCCCTGTGTGGCGTGGCTTAGCATGCCCCCTCCTCTTGGGAACTATAAGTAATAAACTATCTTTTCAGTGGCAATCATCTCCTTATCTGTTAGACTCATCATACCTGAATAATAAAACCTGCATTTTGAAACAACTAGTCACTAAGTAATCAGAGTGTTTTCTCCATTTAATCAAGGCTAGAGGTACACCAGAAATTTCTTACTTGATAAATCCCCCTTTTCTACTTTTCTCTGGTCACCAAAACACAGTTATTATATTGCTAGCTTTATAACATACAGTTACTTAAAATCTTCAAATTTATATCTTATGATATGACTTTACACTAGATTGATGGGATTTATGAAGA